>NC_037676.1:145187984-145353110 GCF_003255815.1 Theropithecus gelada
GGGGGGGGGGGGGGGGGGGGGGGGGGGGGGGCGGGCAGCACCGAGAAGCTTCTTGGGGCAGTTTGTCCCTAACGGTATCCACCTATGCAACCACTTCTGCGTTCCCTTGTGCCACCCCCACCTGAAGGGACCACCGTTCTGACTTCCATGGCTAATAGCTAATGGTCTTTTCTGCTTTTGAATTTTCTATCAGTGGAGTCTCACAGGATGCCGTCCGTCACATGCTCAGCGTCCCGTCTGCAAGGTGCATCCATGCTGGCGTGCGCGTTGGTACCCTGTTCTGTTTCTGTTGCTGAGTAGCGTTCCATCTGATGAATAGCCAGAACTTATTTATCTTGTCTTCTGTCGATGGACAGCTGTGTCATTTCCAGATTGGGAATTAACACACTTACGGAAGTCTCTTTGTGGACACACGTTTTCACTTCCCCGGGCTGTGTACCTGGGGCGGAATTGCTGGACATGGAAGGCACCTATTGAGCTTGGGTAGATGTGGCCACAGCGTCCCCAAAGTGGCCCTACTGTGCTGCTCTCCCCACAGCAAAGCAGAGCGCTCCAGCTGCTCTACGACACTCTACAGCGCAGGGGAACTGTGAGGGCTTCCTTTGCCACTCACTGGACGGGCCCTGGGCCTGTGCCAGGTGCAGAGGCAGAGAGACAGGGTTGCCAGACTTAGCCAAAGTGTAGAAACATAGGACACCCCATTAATTTTGAATTTTTAAAATATTGCATGAGACATGCTTGTACTAAATATCATTTGTTGTTCATCTGAAATTCAACTTTGCCTGGGCACCCTGTCTGATGGGGCAGGGCTCTGAGAGGCCATCAGGGACCCCGTCCTTACACCCTCACAGGAGAGGGCTCGAAAGCCCTTCAATGGGCAGGTGAGACTCTAACACAGGCGGAGAGAGCCCTGGGACTCTGTGGGACTCTGGCTTTGCGTCTGGCACACTCACCACCCCCGCAGGCTTCTCCCTTGGGCCAGTCCCTCATGGCCCCTCTCAGCCTGAGCCTCCTTTGCCACAGGTCCAGGTCCAGGGGCCCAGGGCTTCGCTTTTCCTCTGGGGGACTGCACCAGCCTCCCTGCGCACGGCCACGTCACACTCCTCCGTTAGTGCCAAGGCCACAGGATGACTTCAGGCCTTTGAAAGAGTAGAGCAGACACAGGCAAGGCTGTCGGAACATACGGGGCCTCCTGGGGGACTTTAATGAAGGAAGGCTCATAATCTGATTTATGATTTACAGTCACGTGGGCAATAAATCTGTAGTTTTGGGGGAAAAAATAGAAGACAGTGTTTCTTTCATTTTCATTGACCCACATCCCTGATCCAGGAGCCTCCAGAGGAGGAAATCCCACCCCTCATCCCGGGTCAAGAGACCCTTCCTGCGAGCAGGTGTCGCCCTGAGGCCCTGAGGAGGAAGTCCCCACCTGGAAGGCGCCACAGGTGAAAAACCCCACCGGTGACCTCAGACCAGGGTCTGTGGGTGGTGCTAGGTCCCTGCCCTGCCTGCACCTTCACCCCGTGTGGGCAGCAGGCTGCTATCAGGGAGGAGGCCTGACCTAGGAGGCCAGAACTTGTGGGGTGCCACCCCCAAAACTAGGGAAGTTGTGGGCCTCCAAGAGCTCTGGGGACGAGCTCAGAAAGAAGCCACATCCAGAGAGTTCTGGAACATTCCAGAATCCAGCCAGGGTGCTCCTTTGATTTTTTGGTCTGGGTCTTCCAAGAAGCAGCAAGTAGGCTGCAGGGCAGCGCATGTTTCTGGTGGAATGGGGACCACTGCTCCCCACTGGGAGGTGGAGTGGGCAGGACCATAGGGGAGAGAGCGTGCCCCACAGAGGGGACAGGCCATGGGAGGGGCAGCAGGGGCCCTTGCCTACAGGCAGGGGTTTCCGTCCTTCCCATCTCAGGTGACTTAATGCTTCAAATAGCAGGATAAAGGCACACACCACTTCCCAGGCACTCGCCAGGGCAGCTGCCGCCAGCCGTCAGGCCTGCTGACTCATCCTTTCCAGGTTCCTTTGTGGGAATGCAATCACATAAGGGTGTGGAGTCTAATTTATTTTCAATTTTGCTCCAAATTTCACACATTTTGTACATGAGTCACTTAACACACATCTTGGAGAACTTATTTTAAAATTGCTGACCATCGGGCTGGCTGATGGTGATTTATTTAACTAGTCTCCTACCGATGGACATTTTGGTGGTTTTCTGTCTTTTGCCCTGCAACCAATACTGCAACCAATAAGCCAATTTTCCATAATTCACGTGGGAGAGTAAGTCTGGGAGATGTTCTGGGGCAGGCCTGCTGGTTCAATGAATCTACAAAAATAAAATTCTTAGAACTAGTAAGTTTAGCAATGTCACAGGATACAAGATTAACACACAAAACTCAATTATGTTTTATATACTAACAATGAACAAGAGGAAATAGAAATGAAAGGCAGAATACTTTTTGCAGTTACTCCAAAGGAAATTAAAAAAAGAACATGCACAGTATCTTTATGCTGAAACTTATAAAATGCTATTGAAATAAGAAAAAAAAAACCTAAATCGATGGAGATATAGGCTGTCAGTGGATTGGAAGACTCAACATAGGAAAGGTGTCAGTTCTCTCCAACTTGACATACTTTAAATGCAATCCCTATCAAAACCCCAGCAAAAGCTGTTCTACATATAGATGAGATTATTCTAAAATGTATATGAAAAGGCAAAGGAACTAGAATAGCTAAAATAACTTTTAAAAAATGGAAGAAATTATTCTATCTAGTTTCATGACTCACCGTATAGCTACTGTAATGAAGACTGTGGTCCTGGCAGAGGAACAGACACATAGATGGATGGAACAGAACAGGGAGCCTAGAAACAGCCCCTCACAGTGCAGCCAGTGGATGCTTGACAGAGGTAAAAAGCAATTTAATGGAGGAAGGAGAGTCATATTAACAACTGTACTGAAACAGCCGGCTATCCATAGGTAACCTCGACCTAAACTACTTATACAAGAATTAACTCAAAACAGCTCCTAGATTTAAATGGAAAATGCTGAACTATTGAAATATTTGCAAACCACATATCTGGCAAAGAACTAATACCTAGAATATAGCTCTGTCTTAATCTGTTTTCTGTTGTTTATAACAGAATGCCTGGAACTGGGTAATTTATAAAGAAAAAGAATTCCTGGCTAGGGGTGGTGGCGCACGCCTGTAATCCCAGCACTTTGGGAGGCCGAGGCGGGTGGATCATCTGAGGTCAGGAGTTTGAGACCAGCCTGGCCAACATGGAGAAACCCCGTCTCTACTAAAACTACAAAAATTAGCTGTGCATGGTAGCACACACCTGTAGTCCCAGCTACTCGGGAGGCTGAGGCAGGAGAATCGCTTGAACCCAGGAGACAGAGGTTGCAGTGAGCCGAGATTGTGCCACTGCACTCCAGCCTGGGCAAGAGGAGCAAAACTCCATCTCAAAAAGGAAAGAAAAAGAAAAGAAAAGAAAGAGAAGGAGAAGGAAGGAAGGAAGGAAGGAAGGAAAGAGAGAAAAGAAAGAAAAGGAAGGAAGGAAGGAAGGAAGGAAGGAAGAAAGAAAGAAAGAAAGAAAGAAAGAAAGAAAGAAAGAAAGAAAGAAAGAAAGAAAGAAAGAAAGAAAGAAAGAAAGAAAGAGAAAGAAAGAAAGAAGAAGGAAGGAAGGAGGGAGGGAGGAAGGAAGGAAGGAAGAAAGAAAAAGAGAAAGAAAGAAAGAAAGAAAGAGAAAGAAAGAAGTTTCAGTTAAGGAGGCTGCAATGTCTAAGGATAAGGGGCTGCATCTGGTGAGGGCTTTCTGGCTGGTGAGGACTCTCTGTAGGGTCCCCAGGGAATGCAGGGCGACCCAGGGCAAGGGGGCTGAGTGTGCTCCCATGCCTGCTCAGTTTTCTCTTCCTCTTCTTATAAAGCCACCAGTCCCGTTCCATGATAACTCACTAATTCATTAACCCATTAATCTATTAATCCATTAACCCGTGAATGGGTTTAATCCATTCACAAGCGCAGAGCCCTTATGACCCAACCACCTCTTAAAGGCCTGCTGCTGTATACTGCCTCAATGGAGATCACATGAGTTTCAGAGGGACAAACATTCAAACCACAGTGAACTCTATATTCTAAATACTGGCTCTTATATATACTCTCTAAACCCAAGAGAGAAAAAAACTCCAACAATTCAATTAGAAAATTGTCAGAAAAAGAAACATGGAAAACTTTTCACTGAAGAGGAAATACAGAGAACAAGCCAATGAGGAGATGTCAACACAATTAGCCATTAGGGAAAAAGGCAAATTAAAACTGCAATAAGATCCTACTACACACCTATCAGAATGGCTAAAATAAAATAGCAACCTCACCAAATGCTAGTGAAGAAGTGGACAGACTGGATGGCTCATTCGTCGCTGGTGGGAATGTGAAACGGTACAACTACTCTGCAAAACAGCTTGGCATTTTCTTTAAAAGCACAAAGTACACGAGCCAGGCGCAGTGGTTCATGCCTGTAATCCCAGCTCCTATTTAAGATGGAGTTGCTCTGGTTCACACACCTCTGACACAGGAAGTTGCAAAGACTGTCCAGAGAGATCCCAGTTCCCCCAGTGGTTACATCTTCCCTTCTAGAGTAGAATGTGACAATCAGGAAATTGACATGATACAATGTGCCCCGAGTTCCAGGAACTCCATGCCTGTGTCATTTCTGCAGCCATCACCTCATTCAATATGCAGAGCCCTTCCATCGCTGCAGACACCCTCCCTTGTGCTATGCCTTTGTGGACATGGCTGCCCTCCTCACACACCACTAACTCCTGGCAACTTCTAAATTGTCCTCCATCACTACAGTTTTGTCATGGAAAGGTTACTTACATGGAGCCGTAGTTTGTAGCATTTGAGATGGAGATTTTATGTCCTTGGGAGCTTAACCTTTTAACCATGTGGCAGTACTTTCTTTTGGTCTCCGCCTTCGGGCAACAGGAATTCTAGGGTTCATGTCATAGTTAGCTCTAAAAATCATATTAAACAGTTAAAAGCCTTTGCAAGCTCAAAGTTAACTACTCAAGAGTCCTTCTGTGACGAGTACTAGATGCCAGCTTGTGCTGTAGCTCAGTAGCCAAGGCTTTCCTCTTTTACAATAGCAGTCCGGGTTCAATTCCCCCCACAGGAAGTCAGTCATTTCTGGTTTAATATCTTGTCTATTATCTGCTCCTCTGCAGACCGTCTTAAATCTTCCTTTCTCTAAGCACCTGGGACATTCCCTTAGGTAAGTTCAAAAGCCAGAAATATCGGCCATTTGGCATAAGAAATTCTAAAAAGACTTTAATATTAAACAGTGCTATGGTTAAAATCAGGTTTATTTAAAACTGGATATTCAAGCTCTAACAGCCTGGACTCCCTGGGAAAAACAGGAGGCACCAGAGACCCTTTTCCTGGCCCTGTTCTTCCAGGGGCTCCACCCTAATGCTGGTAATCCAATTAAAAAATTTAAAAACTGGCAAATGAAAAATCTTACAACTCCTGTGGTAATCTTCTTCTTTCTTTCTGTGTAGCTACATGTGTGTTCTGTGTAACATCTACATTTAAAAAACTACTTAATTGGCTTACACAAAAATAAGCACTTATATCAAATATTTTGAAAGCAAAATAAAAACTGTTATGTCTTTTAGTTCATGTAACTTTAGAAATCTTTGGGAAATAAAAAACAGCTTTAATAATTGTTGATAAAATAAAACCATTTAGTCTAAAGTATGCGGGTCAGATATTAAGTTGGCTAAATGCTTTGAGGTCATAAACTGCTTCTTTAACTTTTAAAAATTGTTCAATTTACCTACCTTAAAGCCATTAGATTCTAGATAAGGCCTGGGGACATGTAGAATTAGCCATGCTCCCTAGCTGTACAAAGATTTTAAAGAAAGAAATGTTATATGAGAAGGATCTTGTATGGTAAATTCTTGTCCTAGAGTAAAATGACTGAGTGTTTAAAAGGAGGGATGTTTAGGGCAAGTCAGAAAGTCCAAAAATGTCTCAAGTGGTCTGTGTAAGTCATGAAAGGATTTGTGAAAGGGAATTTACGCAAGAAATGTTCTACAATTCAAAGGTTGTTGGGCTTCTTAAGTGCTTCATAAAATGCCACTATGACTCTTACTGTACAATTTGCCTGCTTCAGTAAGATAAGGCCTGGGGACATGTGGAGTTAGTCACGTCCCTAGCTATGCTGGAGTGTCAGCCCTTATCTATACCTCTGCCTGGTATGTCCTAGGCTAGGCTCCACATCTAGTAGACAATATAAAATTGCTTACTAACCAGGGTTTTCACTAAAAGTAAGAGTCACTAAAAGTTAACATTGTAACATGTAATTGAGACTACTGAAAAAAACAGCTTTACATGTAAGGTGTGTAAGGAAAGTAGAATATACTTTTGGTAAAAGGTTAGAAGAAGGCATGAGAATGTGAATGTTTTTTGCCTAAAGGGTTAAAGAATTGTTGTAAGTTAGGTAGAATGAAGCTAAAGGTTTGAACAGTTGTGGAAGGTTTGTAAAAACTTAATTGTAAAAGAGATTCTGTGTGTATACATTGGCTAAATTAAATGGGTATTATTTAGTTTTTATATAAATTGAACATTGGAATAAAAGCACAACAGGTTTTTCTTAAAGCAAAAAAACTGTTTATAATCTGCTCTTTAACAAAAACTTGTAAAGGATTATAAAAGGTTTATGAGGATCTTACCTTATGGTCAAACTGATTAAGATTGGACAGATTGCCGAGACGGGCGGATCATGAGGTCAGGAGATCGAGACCATCCTGGCTAACACAGTGAAACCCCGTCTCTACTAAAAATACAAAAAACTAGCCGGGCGAGGTGGCGGGCGCCTGTAGTCCGAGCTACTCCGGAGGCTGAGGCAGGAGAATGGCGCAAACCCGGGAGGCGGAGCTTGCAGTGAGCTGAGATCCGGCCACTGCACTCCAGCCCAGGCTACAGAGCAAGACTCCGTCTCAAAAAAAAAAAAAAAAAAAAAAAAAAAAAGATTGGACAGATTTATTTATAAGGTTTTATTAAGAACTGAGTTTGACCCAGCACTTTGGGAGGCCGAGACGGGCGGATCACGAGGTCAGCAGATCAAGACCATCCTGGCTAACACAGTGAAACCCCGTCTCTACTAAAAATACAAAAAACTAGCCGGGCGAGGTGGCGGGCACCTGTAGTCACAGCTACTTGGGAGGCTGAGGCAGGAGAATGGCTTAAACCTGGGAGGCAGAGCTTGCAGTGAGCTGAGATCCGGCCACTGCACTCCAGCCTGGGTGACAGAGCGAGACTCCGTCTCAAAAAAAAAAAAAAAAAAGAACCGAGTTTGACATCAATAATGCACTAATACAACAGTGACATTTGGCTTATTTGGTACAAAAATCCTACAGGAAGCACTGTCCTGTATAAAATGGCGTTTGGTTTTCTCTGGGCAGTATTTGTATAATTGTGTTATTGGTATATATTCCAAAATTATGGGCAACTCCTATAATCCCAATATGACAGTGTACATTATCAGTAATAATTATAATTGTTACACAAAATCATCTATGCCATAGTGATAACAAATTTCCTTGTCAATTGTTTATTTGACTGCAGCTGCCCTAAAACATTTTGTCAACCACAGACAATTGTTACCTTGTTTTAGTCCTCTTTAAAAGTGGTTTAAAATCAATTATAGAACTCTAACAGGCGTTTTTGTTGTTCTTGTTGTTTGTTTGTTTGTTTGTTTTTCTGAGACGGAGTCTCACTCTATTGCCCAGGCTGGAGTGCAGTGGTGTGATCTCAGCTCACTACAACCTCTGCCTCCTAGGTTCAAGCAATTCTCCTGCCTCAGCCTCCCGAGTAGCTGGGATTACAGGAATGTGCCACCATGCCTGGTTACTTTTTATTATTATTATTATTTTTAGTACAGATAGGGTTTCACCATGTTGGACAGGCTGGTCTTGAACTCCTGACCTCGAGTGATCCCCCTGCCTTGGCCTCCCCAAGTGCTGGGATTACAGGTGTAAGCCACCACACCTAGCCTAACAGGCATTCTTAAATGTAGGTTTTCTAATAACTTTGGAAATTGTAACATCAGAATAGAGGAAAAACTTGTAGGACTCTCATGGAGAGCTAAAATGTTCATAAATATCAAGCAAAACAGGAATTAACTAAATTCACTAAACCAATAAAAAAAGGAAGTAATCTTTTAAACTTTGCTTAAAACATTGCTGATCCTTTGTTTTGTTTTTCAAAGTCAAGGAAACTTTTCTTTTGAGCTATTTACAGCTTTTAACAGTTGAGTATGTATCTGCCTATAAACAAAATGTGGAGTATATTTGTTTCTCTCTACCTAATTTCTCCAGAATTTGTAAACTAGTTGTGAGTATTCTTAACTTATGGCAATATAGTTATTTGCATAGGTGCAATAAGAATCTGTTTTCTTTTGTAACAGGACACAGTGGGAGAAATTGGTGATTTTGTCAAGGCTTTGACTGGAATAGTGTGTTTTCCTTTAGGGAACTAAACTTGACTTATAGAGCCAATAAAATCCCTTCAGGGAGCTGACCTTATACCTTTCCTACAACAGTCCCTGTGCAGGGTTTCTAACCTGTGGTGAGTGAAAAATGTCACTTTCTGACAGGTCCAGGAGCCCCAAGTTACCTGGGACATCAAGAGGAAAAAAATGTACCTAACTCATAGATATTCAAGGGTAAAAACCCATGGCTGGGCTCGGCTTTTAAAAAGTCTCATCTGAGGCCGGGCGCGGTGGCTCAAGCCTGTAATCCCAGCACTTTGGGAGGCCGAGACGGGCGGATCACGAGGTCAGGAGATCGAGACCATCCTGGCGAACACGGTGAAACCCCGTCTCTACTAAAAAATACAAAAAACTAGCCGGGCGAGGTGGCGGGCGCCTGTAGTCCCAGCTACTCCGGAGGCTGAGGCAGAAGAATGGCGTAAACCCGGGAGGCGGAGCTTGCAGTGAGCTGAGATCCAGCCACTGCACTCCAGCCTGGGCGGCAGAGCGAGACTCCGTCTCAAAAAAAAAAAAAAAAAAAGTCTCATCTGAGATTCCTTATGAAACAGAGTTCCATCAAAGCCAATTTAAAAGGAGCTTATGTGAAAAATAATTACTGTTGCTGAACTTTATACAAATAATCAGGCCAAGTATAATAACGTGAATCAGTCTTACCATAATTTGTCTTCAGTAAAAATGGAAAACTGGAGAGAAAAGTATTATGTTTCAAGAACTATGGTACACTTGTTATTAAATTCTAGTCTCATCTGTTGTTTTCAAGTTTGTTTCTGCAATGTAAGCTAACCTTGCTTATTCCTGTGAATCAGCCAGTGATCTCTGACTGCTGCTCAGAAGAAACAAGAGGGATGGGAAATGTACAAATCTGGATTGGTATCCCAATTCTGGGCACATGACAATCGGCTAACAACCCCATACCAGCTTAGTTCCAACAGTTGCCCAGTTCATGAAAAGCCTTCTAATTAAATTTACTTGGCATAACTTTACTTATTTGGCTTTATTCTTGGGGAATATGTTGCTGTTACACCCTTTGTATAGAAATACAGGACAAGCTTCCTGAATGTTTTCTTAAACACTCATTAATCTTCCAGATGCCACCTTTCGTCAAAACTCAAGAGTTATGAACGGACTTACCATACTGTTGCTTTCTGACTGAGCTCCTCTCTACTCTGAATGCAAGAGACTCTCATAGTTAGGCAGGAATATCATTGCCCCCATTCAGCCTGAAGAAGTTACAGAAGATGGATTTCCATCCTTCTGCAATCCTTAGGAATAAGGATTCTCTTATAAAAGGGAAGGGGAAAATGTCATAGGTGTGTGAACCAGAGCAACTCCATCTTAAACAGGAGCTGGGTCAAATGAGGATAAAACCTACTGGGCTGCATTCCCAGAGAGTTATGGCATCCTAAGTCACAGGATGAGACAGGAGGTCGGCACAAAATACAGGTCATCAACACCTTGCTGACAAAACGGGTTGCAGTAAAGGAGCCGGCCAAAACCCACCAAAACCACAATGGCCATGACAGTGACCTCTGGTCACCCTCACTGCTACACTCCCATCAGTGCCATGACAGTTTACAAATGCCATGGCAACGTCAGGAAGTCACCCCATATGATTTGAAAAGGGGAGGCATGAATAATCCACCCCCTTGTTTAGCATATTGTCAGGAAATAACCATGAAAATGGGGGCAGCCAGCAGCCCTCAGGGCTGCTCTATGGAGTAACCATTCTTTTATTCCTTTACCTTCTTTTTTTTTTTGAGATGGAGTCTCGCTCTGTCACCCAGACTAGAGTACAGTGGTGCAATCTCAGCTCCCTGCAAGCTCCGCCTCCCGGGTTTGCACCATTCTCCTGCCTCAGTCTCCTGAGTAGCTGGAACTACAGGTGCCCACCACCACGCCTGGCTAATGTTTTTGTAATTTTAGTAGAGATGGGATTTCACCGTGTTAGCCAGGATGGTCTCGATCTACTGACCTCGTGATCCACCTGCCTCAGCCTCCCAAAGTGCTGGGATTACAGGCGTGAGCCACCACGCCCAGTCTCCTTTACTTCTTAATCAACTTGCTTTCACTTTGCACTGTGTACTCATCCCAAATTCTTTCTTCCTCTAGATCCAAGAAACCTCTCAGGATCTGGACTGGGGCCCCTTTCCTGTAACACCTGAGATGGCACAGAAATCGTCCAATCAAGTTTAGCCTAAAGCCACGTCCTTACATATTTTAAGTTCAGCCTAAAGGTTTTTCTGTACATCATGAACTGTAACAGGTGGAGGTATAAACAGACCGTAGTCTACACTTGTGCCAACCACTGAGTCTTGGCCAACCAAATGTAGCCAACTGTTCAAACCGTGTTCAAATAAGGCAGATGCCGAGCTGTAACCCTCTAGCTGTTTCTGTGCCGCACGTCCATTTTCTGTAAGTCACTTTCTTTTTTCTGTCCATAAATCTTCCACCCCATGGCGGCACTGGAGTCTCTGAGTCTCCTCTGGTGTAGGGTGTTCTCCCCGTGTGCGGAGAGGAGAGATTGTAATCAATAGACACAAGACAAAGAGATAAAGAGAAAACAGCTGGGCCCAGGGGACCACTACCATCAAGACTCAAAGACCGGTAGTGGCCCCGAGCGGCAGGGCTCGCTGATATTGATTGCATACAAGACAAGAGGGGCAGGGTAAGGAGGGCGGATCTTCTAAGTGATTGACAAGGTGAAGCAAGTCACGTGATTACAGCATATGGCACCCTTCCCTTTTAGGTAGCCAAAGCAGAGAGAGAAAGCAGCATACGTCAGCATTAATCAAAGACTTTAAGACTTTCACTATTTCTTCTACCACTATCTACTACGAACTTCAAACAGCAATCAGGAGTACAGGAGGAACATGAAAGTGGACGAGGAGCGTGACCACTGAAGCACAGCACCACAGGGAGGGGTTTAGGCCTCCGGATGACTACACGCAGGCCTGGATAATATCCAGCCTTCCACAAGAAGCTGGTGGGGCAGAGTGTTCCCCGACTCCTCCAAGGAAAGGAGACTCCCTTTCACGGTCTGCTAAGTAACGGGGGCCTTCCCAGACACTGGCGTTACTGCTTGACCAAGGAGCCCTCAAGCGGCCCTTATGCGGCGTGACAGAAGGTTCACCTCTTGCCTTCTAGGTCACTTCTCACACTATCTCTTCAGCACCTGACCCTATAACCGTCGGTTATTCCTAGGTTATGTTAGTAATGCAACACAGAGTAATATTGAAAGCTAATGATTAATAATGTTTATAATAATGATTGATAGTTGTTCATGATCATCTCTATATCTAATTTGTATTATGACTATTCTTATTCTATTTTCTTTATTATACTGAAACAGTTTTTGCCTTCAGCCTCTTGCCTCGGCACCTAGGTAATCCTCCGCCCGCACTCTGGCTGGAAGCTTGCTGGATTCTCAAATTGTTCATTGCTCAGTTAAATTTTATTCAGCTGAAGTTTTTCTTTTGTCAGTATATCAAAGTAAAATGTTTCTCTAAAATCAGAGCTATTTGTAGAAACACAAATAAAAACGGAAAACTGTGTTTTCTTCTGTCAGTTTTTGTTAGCTTCTTATTAATAATTCAATTTAGCTAAATTTCCAATTTGGGGGCATACAGTTGTAAAATTTTCTTGTGTTTTAAATCTCTGTTGATCTTTATTTTTTCCCATTGCCGATACTAGTTATTTTAATTTTTTTTCTCTTTACTAGTGATAAAAGAAAAACTTCAGCCGAATTAAATATAAAGGAGTTCAATTGAGCAATGAATGGTTTGCAAATTGGGCAGCCCCCAGAATCACAGCAGATTCACAGAGACCCCAGTGCAGCCATGTAGTGGAAGAAGATTTACAGACAAAAAAGGGAAATGATGTACAGAAATCGGCAGTGAGGTACAGCACAGCTGGATGGGTTACAGGCTGGCATTTGCCAGATTTGAACACAGTTTGAACACTCAGCAGTCTGAGTGGTTGAAGTATGGCTGCTGGGATTGACCAAGATTCGGTTATTGTTATAGGTGAATACTCCTAAGTTAGGTTTTCAATTTTGTTTGACTTTTTTTTTTTTTTTTTTTGAGACGGAGTCTCGCTCTGTAGCCCAGGCTAGAGTGCAGTGGTGCAATCTCGGCTCACTGCAAGCTCCGCCTCCCGGGTTTATGCCATTCTCCTGCCTCAGCCTCCCGAGTAGCTGGGACTACAGGCGCCCACCACCGCGCCCGGCTAGTTTTTTGTATTTTTTAGTAGAGACGGGGTTTCACCGTGTTAGCCAGGATGGTCTCGATCTCCTGACCTTGTGATCCGCCTGTCTCGGCCTCCCAAAGTGCTGGGATTACAGGCTTGAGCCACCGCGCCCGGCCTGTTTGACTATTAAGCTAGGTTACAATCAACCTCAAGGACTCATATATAGTTTGCTTTAACACTAGTCTCACCAGAGTTATCCATGGTACTAGCTTTTCCAAAGAAATAACTAATTTGTTGATCTTATCTAATGCATACATAGTTTCTAAATCATTGTTGGATATAAAATGCTCCAGGAATCAATGCTCAGTGCCTCAAAGTAAAACCAGCACTCAGGAAAAAGTTTAATCCTCTCAGCAAGGCAATTACTTCTGCAGAAGGGTGTCACTCCGTCAATCAAGATCGCAAGTGCGCACAGAACAAAGGAGATGGGGGTTTTATCCTTAACGCAGTCCCTGTCTCTGTGTCACTCCCCCATGGGCTGGGGTTGGACTGCACAATCTGAGCTGACCCGACTGGCTACTTGTATATATTTTTCTAAATATAGAAGGGGAGGGGGATGTGAGGTATGAGGTGGAGCGTGTGAGACGTGCAGTTTTGGGGGAACAATGGGTGCGGGTAACCAAGGGAACAGGTGTGAGCTGATTAGAGCTGGCGGGAAGGGGGTAGGCTGTTTACAGTAACTAGGGGCATGGAAGAACCAGAAAGTTGAGTTTGAGAATAAAGGATAAGGAAGTTAACAGGCTAAACCCTTGGAAGAGAAACTCAGAAAAATTGATTGAATCTTACATCATTAACTTCTACTCTTTAATTTCCATTCTATTATTTTTTGCACTTTCCTGTTCATTCTGCAACTTCTTGTGATGTATACTTAGTTCATTAAAACTCAACATTTTTTGTTTTCTAATATATGAGGTCTACCCAGTAACCTTGAAGTGTGCCTTAGATGCACCCTGTGAACTCTGACGTAGAGCCCATTTCTCATCATTTAGTTTATGTTTTCTGATTTTCCTTTTAATTTTTGAAGGGGGCCTGCCCCTCCACACCTGTGGGTATTTCTCATCAGGTGGAGACAAGAAACTGATATAAGAAATAAGACACAGAGACAACGTATAGAGAAAGAACAGTGGGACCAGGGGACCGGCACACTCAGCATGCGAGGACCTGCACTGGCACTGCTCTCTGAGTTCCTTTAGTATTTATTGATTATTATTTTTACTATCTCGGCCCAGGGAGTGTGGCAGGAGAACAGGGTGATGGTGGGGAGAAGGTCAGCAGGAAAACATATGAGCAAAGGAATCTGCGTCATAAATAAGTTCAAGGGAAGGTACCGTTCCCGGATGTGCACGTTGGCTAGATTTATGTTTCTTTTCACCCAAACATCTCAGTATAGTAAAGAGTAGCAGAGTAGTATCACCGCCAGCATATCTCACCTCCAGCCACAGGGCAGTTTTCTCCTATCTCAGAATAGAATGAATGGTCGGCTTTGCACGAGACATTCCATTCCCAGGGACATGTGGGAAACAGAGGCCTTCCTCTTATCTCAACCACAAAGAGGCCTCCCTCTTTCACTAATCCTCCTCAGCACAGACCCTTTATGGGTGTCAGGCTGGAGGACAGTAAGGTGTTTCCCTTCCCACGAGGTCATATCTCAGGCTGTCTCGGTTGGGGGAAACCCTGGACAATACCCAGGCTTTCTCGGGCAGAGGTCCCTGTGGCTTTCCACAGTGCATCATGCCCCTGGTTAATAGAGAATGGAGAATGGCGATGACTTTTACCGAGCATACTGCCTGCAAACATATTGTTAACAAGGCACATCCCGCACGGCCCTAAATCCCTTAAACCTTGATTCCATATAGCACATGTTTCTGTGAGCACAGGGTTGGGGCTAAAGTTACACACAGATTAACAGCATCTCAAAGCAGAACAATTTTTCTTAGCACAGATCAAAATGGAGTTTCTTATGTCTTCCTTTTCTACATAGACATGGCAACAGTCTGATCTCTCTTCCTTTCCCCTACAATGTTTTTCTTTTTTTTGAAACAGAGTCTCTGCTCTGTCACCCAGGCTGGAGCACAGTGGCGCGATCTCGGCTCACTGCAACCTCTGCCTCCCGGGTTCAAGCGATTCTCCTGCCTCAGCCTCCCGAGTAGCTGGAACTACAGGCACCCGCCACCATGCCCGGCTAATTTTTTGCATTTTTAGTAGAGACAGGTTTCACCGTGTCAGCCAGGATGGTCTCAGTCTCCTGACCTTGTGATCCGCCCACCTCGGCCTCCCAGAGTGCTGGGATTACAGGCGTGAGCCACCACGCCCGGCCTTTCCTTTTAATTTCTTAGGTGACCTGTGGCTTATTCATAAATATTTATGTTTCCTTATCTCCAAAAAGAGCAAGATTTTCTGTGCATTTGCTAATTATTTCCAGTATAATTACACTGCAAATGCAGAAGCCGCTTTGTATCATTTCAATGCTTTCAACTTTGTGGATACTTTTTTTATGGCTGTTTATATGATCAGTATTTGTAAATGTTTGCACATACTTGCCTGGGACCGGGATGGGGAGGTGGTAATGAAAGGAAGTTGGGGGGGGCGGTGCGGGAGGAAGTTGGGGAAGGAAGGGGTGGGGACAAGAGGAGAGCCGGTGGAGGCAGAGAGGGGAGGAGGGGAAAGGAGGATCAGGAGTGCAGTGGGAAGGAGGAGGCAGTGGAGGGATTGGGGGAGGGGGAGGCAGTGGAGGGATTGGGAGATGGGGAGGCAGTGGAGGGATTGGGGGAGGGGGAGGCAGTGGAGGGATTGGGGGAGGGGGAGGCAGTGGAGGGATTGGGGGAGGGGGAGGCAGTGGAGGTGGGTTGCCTGCTCAGCCTGGGCCCCCTCCTCTGGGCCCTGCTGTGAGCCCAGCCCACTCCGTATACTTCCCCTGCTGGGTAAATTAGAGGAGAGCAGGGTGGTCACCAGGGCAGCCCTCAGCCCCCACCTCCCACCCCTCTCAGCCAGCCTGCTGGCTGGAGAGTAAATGCGTCCAGCCCAGAGACTTTGACCTTTACTATTATTATTATTATTATTATTAACTCTCAGAGTCTGGCCTGTGGCCTTCAAGGGGTCCCAGCAAATTCCCCAGGGTGGGGCTCAGAGACGGGAGGGCCTTCCCCAGGCCGCCCCCACCCTACTACATGTTTCCTTCCGAGAAACTGGATTTGTCCTCTTTCTTTAGCCTCTCGGCTTCCTTGGCCTTTTTGGGAAGGGTTTGTACAGACCTGCTTATCGTGCAACAATAGACATTTCTCCAAAGAAGATACACAAATGGCCAATGATTTCTGTTTGATTTTTTAATTATTTTTGTCTCTCTGTTAAAGTTGTCATTCTAGCCACTTATTGTTTTCCTCATCTTGTTGAATTGTTTCTCTGTATATATTTTTTTGAAGTTTACTGAGCTTCTTTAAAATAGTTATTCTGAAGTCTTTGTGAGGCAGTTCATATATCTCCATGTCTTTAGGGTCAGTCTCTGGGACTTTATTTTGTCCTTGTGGTAACATCACATTTCCCTAATTGTTCTTGAGTTTTGTGATTGTTTATCAATGTCTGCACATTAGAGAAGTATTTCTGGAAGTATTCCAGTCTTCACAGTCTGACTTTGTCTGAGAATGCTTTTCAATAGTAAGCCTGTCTAGAAGTTTTGGGCAGGTCATCTGGTGTGGTCCCTAAGCCCGTGACTTCTGCAGCTGTTACAGCACTAGGGGATGCCCTAAGCCCAGGATCACCACAATCAGCACAACACTGGGCTGGAGTCTTGTGGCCACCAAGTCTGCTGGAGTGCTGGTGCACACCCAAAGCCTATGACCACTGAGCTTAGCACAGCTCTGGTGCATGTCTAAAGCCTGCAGCCACCGAGGTCTGCCTGACTGTGAGGTTTGTCCAAAACCCAAAGCTGTTGTAGTTGGCTTGTGGTGATCCAGAAGAAGCCATTGGCTTTTTAAAAGATAGATATAGATACATATAGATACAGATATAGATATAGATATAGATATAGATATATCAAGGCAGAGAAAGAATTCACAAAAGGGAAGGGAGAAAGTCTCTTTCCTTTTTGCGCCAGGGACATTTAGTCTTTTCTTATTTTTTACTTGTATTCACTCTTACAATGTTACATGCAGAATTTTACCTAATGCTTCACAGTTTTGCAAAGCTGGGATTGCCATTCTCTTGATTCTGAGAAATCAATTACCTGCTTGAGCCCAAAATTGCATAACATGTACATAGCTAAAAACTCAGGATTTGAGCCTGGATTTCTTTCTCTTTGCCTACTACAATCAAGGATATTTGAATCTTGGCCAAGAACTACCAATTCTGGAATCAGCTTCCTCCCTGGGCAGGGGTCTCTGCTGGCCCTAGAAGTCAGACAGGATCTCACAAAGAGATGGGGACCTGATATATGCTTGGATGAAAAGAGAGAGAGCCAGGCAGTGTGGTTTGAATGTGTCCCCTCCAAAATTCATGTGTTGGAAACTTAACCTCCAATGCCACAGTTTTGGGATGTGTGGCCTTCAGGGAAGTGTTTAGGTCATGGTGGCCCCTCTCTTATGAATACACTAATATGCTATTAAAATGGCCTGTGGGAATAGGCTCTCATTCTTTTCTGCTCCTCTTCCATATAAGGACACAGTGTTCCTCCTCTCTAGAGGAGACAGCAGTGAGGCGCCTTTTTGGAACAGGGATCAGAACCTGTTGGCACCTTGATCTTGCCCTTCTCATCTTCCAGAACTGTGAGAGAATAAATTTCTGTTCATTATAAATTACCCAGTATGTGGTATTCTGTTGTAGCAGCATCACAAAACAGACTAAGACACCAGGGAACCCCCAGGATCAGATAGAGAGGGACACCCATACCTCCGGTCAGCCCTGGAGTAGGAGGCAGAAGGACACGGTGGACAGAAGCACCCAGGCCCTGCCCCTTTCCTCTAGGCCCAAGGCACACTGCAGCAGTTTTGTCTCATTTCTCTCTGGTACTCAGTGAGTGTCCAAAAAAAAAATGAACATTTGGAATGTATGAATGAATCGATGACAAATAATGACTTAAGATAAATTGAAAATGTTGGATGAATGCTGAATCTACATTTAACTGTTTTTTCTAGTTTGTCTAACACTTCATGTATTTGCACTTGTATTGCTGTTTATTGCCCATTTAGTCATTTTTTCACTCATTCACTCACTTGCTCACTCAGCATATGTTGCCTGCCCACTTGGTCCCATCCCTGTGCCAGAGGGTATGGCACAGACTCTGTCTCCTCCTTTCCCTTGGTCTCTGTCTCTGTCTCTGCCCTTCTCTGCCTTGGTGTAGCCTAAGAAGCTGTTCTCTTTCTACAAGGCCTCTCCCCCAACACCTACCCAGTGCATGATGGCTCCTTGCCCTGAGCTACCCTCATGGAGAGGCCTGAGTCAACCCCCATCTGTCTGTCTCAGAGTGGGGACTGGTCTCTACCCTGTGAGAGGTCTGAGCTCCTCAACGGAGAGGCAGTTTCACTGTTGGAGGCAGGAACCCCTCAGAGAGGATAAAGGACTAAGAAGGATGTCCCAGAAGCTGTCTGGACCCTTACTGCACTCCTCACTCACAAACAAATACACATGCAAAGACTCATGCACATATGCACATACACACTTACACATGTACAGACTCACATATGCACATGTACACACCCATGCCCACACACATAGCTTTCTCCTCACAGCCTCAGAGCACAGTGGATATTACAGAAGGGTCTCCAAGTGTGGGCACTGGGCAGGCTGTGGAAATCAGTGAGAACACCCTCTACTTCACCAACAAGGAGACAAGGACCCAGAGGATAGCCAGGAGCCCGGTTTTCTTGTCTCAAGTCAGGTTCATTTTAATATAATATCCAATTCTTAAGCTATCTGTAATACAAATAACTCTATTCCTTATAGAAACTCCTGATCAGCCATTTATTAAATGAATGCCATGCATAGGGGCTTGTGCAGTGCTTTCCAAACTGTGGGTTTGGCAAGTATAGTGGTGTTTCACAGTAATTTTTAATGAAAAATAGAAAGGAATTAAGTAAAACTGAATAGAAAACATCAGGAGCACCACATAGAGTAGGGATTTGTATATACCAGTCATGATATAAAATACCTTTTTTACAGTGGGTCTTGGTCTAAAACGTTCAGAAATGCAATTGCTAGGGCTTAGCCCACTGCAGAATGATTGAGGAATGTCACTGTCTAAGAAGGGGAGGGTAGCTACACAGCAAGTCTCAGTGTCAGCAGGTGCATTGAGCAGGTTTATCCTTGACCTTGGTCATGGGATCACCGACTCAGGCTAGTCCTCACCCATTCCAATTCTCAAAAACAATTATTAGCACAGACCCCAGATCAATGTCCGGCTCTGGGACTGTAGGGGAATTCTTGGCCAAAGATCAGGGAAAGTTGCTTCTCCTTGCCAGGTCCTAAAGTCATTAAATTAGTGAAAGGTCAAAGATCCATGAGACATACATTAGATAAAATAGTTTTATAACAAAGTCAATTTTTACATCTTCTCTCCCCTCTTGTAGCATCCTGGAAAGTACGCAGCTCAGCCCGCCTTCCATAGACAACCTGCTGTGGGGAGTGTTTACAGAAGACAGGGCCAGCTGCTGCAGCCTTGGGCCAGCGGCCACGTTCATGCAAGGGCCCCCTGCCGCCCCCTGCCCACCACTGAGCAGGGGAGAGCACTAGAGTTGGGCCATTCCTGCCCAATGCCACCTTCCCAGTAGGCAGCCATCAGCCTGGCTGAGCCTTTCTTGAGCTATTCTGCAGTCTGAGATTTCTCGCACCAAAAGCTGCTTCCTTCCCTCTCTCCTTTCACGGGGTCAGATCTGCATTATGACCTGAAGGTTCTTTCCACCTTCTCCTTCCACTTTATTCTTCTTCGCAGGCATCCAACCAGTAAGTCTCTTGCACTTCTAATTCTCCCCTGGGCTCAGTTTCCCAGAGCACCCAAATGACGACCCTTCCCTTTCTTTCTGCTGGAGTCTGAATGTTTCTGCCCCCCACCCTGCCAAATTTATATGTGAGATCCTAACTCCCAGTGTGATGGAGGTGGGGCTATTGGGAGATGACCAGGTTATGAAAGCGAATCTCTTCTTTTATAAGTGCCCTAGGCCCCAGAGCCAGGCACAGTGGCTCACGCCAGTAACCTTGACACTTTGGAAAGCCGAGGCAAGAGGGTCATTTGCCTCCAGTTCATGACCAGCCTTAGCAACACAGTAAGACCCTGTCTCTACAAAAAATCAAAACGTAGCCAGGCCTGGTGGTGGCAGCTGTACTCCCAGCTATTTGGGAGGCTGAGGCGGGAAGATCACCTGAGCCCAGGAGGTTGAGGCTGCAGTGAGCTCTGATTGCACCACTACACTCAACCTGAGCAACAGAGCAAGACCCTGTCTCAAAAATAAAAAATTAAAAGAGGCCCCAGAGAGCTCCTTTGCCCCTTCTACCATGTGAGGTTGCAGTGAGAAGACAGCCTTCACCAGACACTTAATCTGCCAGAGCCTTACTCTTGGATTTTTCGGCCTCCAGAACTGTGATAAATAAATGTCTATTGTTGATAAACCTCCCAGTCTATGATATTTTGTGATGGCAGCCTGAACAGACTGAGACAGAAAATTGGTTCCAGAAATGGGGTGCTACTGTACCAAATAACTACAATGTGGAAGCAGCTTTGGAACTGGCTGATGAGTAGGGCTGGAAGAGTGTTGAGACACATGCCAGAAAAAGGCTACATTGCCATTCTTTGTTGTTTTGTTTTGTTTTATTGTTTTGTTTTGTCTTGTTTTTGAGATGGAGCCTCTCTCTGTCACCCAGGCTGGAGTGCAGTGTCGTGATCTCAGCTAACTGCAACCTCTACCTCCTGGGTTCAAGGGCTTCTCCCGCCTCAGCCTCCCACGTAGCTGGGACTACAGGCACACACTACCACGCCCCGCTATCTTTTGTATTTTTAGTAGAGACAGCATTTTACCATGTTGGTCAGGCTGGTCTCAAACTCCTGACCTCAGGTGATCTGCCCATCTCGGCCTCCCAAAGTGCAGGAATTATAGGTATGAGCCACCATGCCATTATTTATTAATGTTTGGCCCCATTCTTTGATAATGAAAAAATTATTCAGTGGTACTTATTAGAGAACACTGAGAAAGACTTTATTCAGGACTGTTGTGATAGGCACAAGAACCATAACAATGAGATTCTGCAGTGGGAGAGAGATGGCTCAACTCTGAATACAACCTGGTCAAGTGGGGATTACAGCCGAGGAGCAGGTGGGATTGGGGGATGGAAAATGACCACGAGGAAGCATCAGGGGTGAGGGGTTCTGGTGAAACCCCCTAACAGGATGCTGAATGCAGGCCAGAGGACCAGGCCTTCCCTGGGGGGTGGTGGGGGATGAGGAACCTGATCAGATATTGAGGAAGATCAGATATGGAAGGGTGGGGCAGGGGGGATTCATGATCAACTGACTTGGCTAAAACTGGACTTCACAAGGAAGGGCACAGAGGGGCTAGAAGGTTCAGGAGCCCGACTAAAGTTTGATCAAGCAAAGAAACTTTGTCATCTTAAAGCCATTTCTGGTGAGGGCCAGAAAGAAGAGAGCAGAGTTACAGAGAACTCTTCAGTCTTCTTGGTGGTCAGGCACAGAATTTGCTAGAAATATGGACAGTAAAGGACATTCTAATGAGCTCTCAGATGGAAATGACTGGAAACTGGAGGAAAGGTGATCTTTGTCATGAAGTGGCAAAGAACTTGACTGAATTGTGCTCCTGTCCTAGTATTTTGTGAAGGGAGAACTTGCATGGGAAGAAATCGGGTATTTGGCTGAAGACATTTCTAAGCAGAGCATTAAGGTGCAGCTTGGTGCTCTCGAATGCTTGTAGTGAAATACATGAAGAGGAAAATGATTCAAAGATGAAGTTTTTAGTCAAAAGGGAATCAAAACTTAAAAATTTGAATACTTCTTAGCCGGCTCATGCAGAAAGGAATGAGAAAGCATGTTCAGGAGAGAACAACAGTATGGCCAAGCCACTGCTCGATGAGGAGATCAGCACAGCTCAGCCACCTCTGCGAAGCCAGGTGCTGTCCATGGAGACGGTGAAAGAATGAGCCCAAAGGCTGATGGTTTGGAGATCATGGGACTGCCCCATCCATTACAGACCCAGAGTGCAAGGGCCCTGGAAACAGAATGATTTCAAAGGAAGGTTCTCCCTGGTCTCGTGGGATGCACCCCCTAGACTTCCTTGCAGCCCTCCTCACTACCCCAGTTGGGCTCCAGCAGGTGCTGGTGGTCTGTGCACCCAGCAAAGCTATGGGGCATGGCTACATCCACCTAGATTTCAAGGGACGCCTCAGAAAGCTGGGAGGCCAGACAGAGGACCACTGTGGGGCAGAGCTTCCACAGAAAACCCCCACTAGGGCAATGCCAAACAGAGCTGTGGAGTCAGGGCCGCCTCCAAGACCTCAGAGCAGTGGAGGATGGTGGCATATGATTTCACACCTCCAGACTCAGGCACAGAACCATGCAGAGCTGGGGCCGCCACAGAACAGCCATAGGGGCTGGGCCTAGGGACAGAGCCAGCGGGCAGGGCTGCGCCCACTGTCTCCGAAAGGTGGATCCCTCAACTGCCCCAGTGGGATGGAAGACCAGCGAATTAGGCCAAAAAAAGACTTTTCTTGAGCCTTACGATCTAACGCTGTTTGCTTCATTGCCTTCGTCTTTGCTCAGGACATGTTACCCTTTCTTCTTTCCTATTTCTCCCTTTTGGAATAGGCGCATCTGTCCTCTGCCTGTCCCACCCCTGTGTTTTGGAAGCTCACATCTTGTTTGCTTCTGTAGGCTCACAGCTGGAGGAGAATCCGCCTCGGGATGAATCGCACCTTGAGTCTCACCCAGCTCTGATTTACATGATATTTAAATGAGACTTTTGGGCTTATTTGAGTTGATGCTGGAATGACTGGAAACTTTTGGTCTGTTAGGATGGAGTGAATATATTTTGCATATGAGGAAGACATGAATTTTGCAGGGCAGAATGCTATTGCTGGAATGTTTGTGTCCTCCCAAAATTCCTGTGCTGAAATCCTAGTCCCCAAGGACAGAGTATCAGGAGGTGGGGTCTTTGGGGAGGTGATTAGGTCATGGTGGCAGAGCCCTCATGAATGAGATTTGTGCCCTTATGAAAGAGGGTCAAGGGAGCTCATGCACCTTCCCCCATGCGAGGCCACAGTGAGAGTGTGGCGTCTGTGAACCAGAAAGTCTTAGCCAGACACGGAATCTGCCAGCACCTCGATGAACCAGAAAGCAGGACTTAGCCAGACAGGGAACCCGCCAGCGCCTCGATGAACCAGAAAGCAGGACTTAGCCAGACACAGAATCTGCCAGCGCCTTGATCTTGGACTTCCAGCCTCCAGAGCTGTGAGATGTAAGCGTCTGTTTTTTATAAGACACCTGCGCTGTGGTAACCCTAACAAACTAAGACACCTTCCTTCCCCTTCCCCTTCTCTTCCCTCCCCTTCTAGCATAGAAGAGACAGCCAAGGGGTTGAGGACACGAGGACGTGATGGAGATTGGGAAGCTACACTGTGGCACAGGCTGGAGCCGGCAGCTGCACAAAGGTGTGGACCAGAGGCTCTGGTTTCCTAGGACATGGAGGGTGGCAGGAGTGCGGGGAGCCCCTCAGAATGCAGGCCATTGGGCCCCATTGCCAAGGGGTGTCAGGGAAGGGGCACAAAGTGAGTGGACAGAGGCCATCAGTGTGATAGGGAGATCAGTAATGTTAAGCAAACCAGTAAATATATTCAGGATAAAGGGGATCGAGGTACTCCCTGCTGGGGAAGACATTCACAAACACAGAATTCTGAGAGGCTAGAAAGAATCCTGGGGTGTTGGTTGGAACTGAGAGTACTGGTAAGAACTCGTGACTGTTGACTGGATGCACAGATAGATACAGAGACACTTACACATGTGTGTCATGTATGGATAAACACACACATACTCCCCAGGCTGTCCACTGAGAGGACCCAGTGGCATTAACACCCTGGCAGCAATGAGCAGACCTAGTGCCCAGACCTTGGTTTCTAAACACCGTCCTTCACTAAAAGGAATGATTCCAGGGCCGTGCAGGAAAAGAATAAAATGAGCCTGGGACCTTTTTTGTGCCATAAAGTACAGACTTAGTCAATTAATGATATAGGCATGTCAAAGGGACACAGGGGGCCAGCCCGAAGGGGCTCCCATGCCTAAATCAGAAACCATTTTAACATCAAAAATAAATAATAATTGGCCGAGCATGGTGGCTCATGCCTGTAATCCCAGCACTTTGGGAAGCTGAGGTGGGTGGCTCAGTTAAGGTCAGGAGTATAAGACCAGCCTGGCCAACATGATAAAACCCCATCTCCTTAAAATACAAAAACACACTGGGTGTGGTGGCGCATGCACCTGCAGTCCCAGTTACTCAGGAGGCTGAGGCAGGAGAATCACTTGAACCTGGGAGGTGGAGGTTGCAGTGAGCCGAGATTGTGCCATTGCACTCCAGCCTGGATGACAGAGTGAGACTCACTCTCTAAATAAATAAGTAAATAAAGGCATTTCATGGATTATAGCCCTCTGAATAAAATAGGAACCCACAAGTTAATAGTGTACATGAATGAACCTGGAAGATGAGAAAACTCACATTTTTATTTATTATACTTTAAGTCCTAGGGTACATGTGCACAACGTGCAAGTTTGTTACATATGTATACATGTGCCATGTTGGTGGGCTGTACCCATTAACTCGTCATTTACATTATGTATATCTCCTAATGCTATCCCTCCCCCGCTCCCCACAATAGGCCCCGGTGTGTAATGTTCCCCACTCTGTGTCCAAGGGTTCTCATTGTTCAATTCCCACAAGTGAAAACATGCGGTGTTTGGTTTTCTGTTCTTGCGATAATTTGCTGAGAATGGTGGTTTCCAGCTGTATCCGTGTCTTTACAAAGGACCTGAACTCATCCTTTATTTATGGCTGCATAGTATTCCATGGTGTATATGTGCCACATTTTCTTAATCCAGTCTGTCACTGATGGACATGTGGGTTGATTCCAAGTCTTTGCTATTGTGAATAGTGCTGCAATAAACATAACTGTGCATGTGTCTTTATAGCAGCATGATTTATAATCCTTTGGGTATATACCCAGTAATGGGATGGCTGGGTCAAATGGTATTTCTAGTTCTAGATCCTTGAGGAATCGCCACACTGTTTTCCACAATGGTTGAACTAGTTTACAGTCCCATCAACAGTGTAAAAGTGTTCCTATTTCTCTACATCCTCTCCAGCACCTGTTGTTTCCTGACTTTTCAGTGATCACCATTCTAAGTGGTGTGAGATGGTATCTCATTGGAAAACTCACATTTTTTAATAGTCACATGTCAGCTAATAAATGCAGAAGAAATTATAGAAATGAAGGTTCATCCATGAGCAACTCTCCTGGAGGTGGCTAATTTGGGGTCGTTGTTCGAGCGGTGAGGCTGCCGGGTGGATACTTAAAGAACAAGACACTGGTGCAATCCAGAATGACTCCCACAAAAGACCAATCAATTACAAAGGGAAAAAGGAAAATCTCAGGTGGAGACACCTGGCTGACCCCCACAGGACCAGGGGCCAAGGCTGGCATCCGAGAAAGAATGATGGCAGGGAATGCATGTACGCAGTGTGATGGGGCAAAAGCAGTGACCACTTCCTGGAGAGACAGAGGGGACACGGGAGCTCTTAGTATCTATGGAAAGTTTTAAGTAAGTGTTGCTTAACATTACTCATACAGATTACATAGATAATGATAGATAGATGATAGATAATTGACAGATGATAGCTTGATAGATAGATGGTAGAGTAACACAACAAACGCTTGTAAACTCACCACGCACGTATGTCCTATTTTAACATTTTGACATAGTTGCTTCTAATTCTTTTAAAGACATGATTTGGCCGGGCGCTGTGGCTCACGACTGTAATCCCAGCACTTTGGGAGGCCAAGGCGGGTGGATCACCTGAGGTCAGGAGTTCGGGACCAGCCTGGCCAACATGGTGAAACCCCGTGTCTACTAAAAATACAAAAATTAGCCAGGCGTGGTAGCGGGCGCCTGTAATCCCAGCTACTCGGGAAGCTGAGGCAGGAGAATCGCTTGAACCCAGGAGGCGGAGGTTGCAGTGAGCCGAGATTGCGCACTCCAGCCTGGGCGACAGAGTGAGACCCAGAGGTAACCCCATCCTTCACACGGGGCTATCCTTGCCCTCCAAATGTGTCTGTATCTTTGCTAAAGATGTGCTTGATACAGTGTCTCGCAGGTTGGTTTGAAAATGTTACATCGTGGCATCCCCTACGTGCGCCTGTTTGAAAACGTTAAGTCAGGGCCTCCCCTGCGTGCGCCTGTTTGAAAACGTTACGTCAGGGCCTCCCCTGCGTGCGCCTGTTTGAAAACGTTAAGTTAGGGCCTCCCCTGCGTGCGCCTGTTTGAAAGCGTTACGTCAGGGCATCCCCTGCGTGCGCCTGTTTGAAAACGGTACGTCAGGGCCTCCCCTGCCTGCGCCCTGTTTGAAAACATTACGTCAGGGCCTCCCCTGCGTGCGCCTGTTTGAAAACGGTACGTCAGGGCCTCCCCTGCGTGCGCCTGTGCGGTTGCTTTCTCACTCGCCATTGGGCACGTGCCGGCAGGGGTGGTGGTGCAAGTGGTACAGGTGTTAACCTGCCTCCGGTATTTGCGCCCTTGTAGCCCACGCCTCATGGATCTGGGTGGGGCCTATGCTGTAGTTCTGGGTCTGAGTCTCACGAGGGCTGGGCAGCTCGGTCTTACAGCTCTTGGAAGCCCGAGGCGACCATGGATGAAGCCCAGCTGCCCCTCTAAAGACACCAGGTGGAGAAGCCACGTGCAGAGGGAGACAGCCTGAGGCTACATGGAAAGAAATCGGGGAACCCTGCTGACAGCAGGAATTGAGGCCCCAGAAATGCGACTCCAGCGGAGCGGCGCCGGTCAGCCACCAGCTGTCCAAGCCACAGAGCCACGAGGGAGGAAGAAAGCCAGCACGGACGTTCCAGCCCTGCCACCTCGCAGGCAATGGGAGGCCCTTCCATGTGTGCCCTCCCCACCGCTGTGCACAGAGCTCTGTTCGCCCCGGAACCTCCCCAGTGCTCGGTGTGGTTGGTCTCCTCAATTTTATACGTTTTGATGAATGTGCTGATGTGTCTTGTGCTTTGCATGGCATTTCCCTGATGTTAATGAGGCTGGACACCGTTTCATGTTTATTGGCCATGGGACAGCTTCTTTTGTGAAGTGTTTGTTCAGTTCTACGCACAATTGCCTCCTAGGCCGCCGGTCATTTTTTCATTGGTTTGTAGAAATATATATATATATATACACATACACACACACACATATACACACACTCACAAACAGAGAGAGAGAGGCAGGAGGAGAGAGAGAGATGACTCAATTTCATGTGTTCATTACATACTGCCAGGGTTTTTTGTTTGTTTTTTGTTTTTGAGACGGAGTCTCGCTCTGTCGCCCAGGCTGGAGTGCAGTGTCCGAATCTCAGCTCACTGCAAGCTCCGCCTCCCGCCATTCTCCTGCCCCAGCCTCCCGAGTAGCTGGGACTGTAGGCGCCGCCACCACACCCAGCTAATTTTCTTATTTTTAGTAGAGACGGGGTTTCACCGTGTTAGCCAGGATGGTCTCCATCTCCTGACCTCGTGATCCGCCCGCCTCGGCCTCCCAAAGTGCTGGGATTACAGGCGTGAGCCACCGCGCCCGGCCAACTGCCAGGTCTTATATGCTAATATCTTGTTGAGGATTTTTGTTTATGTTCATCAGTGAGACTAGTCTGTAAGTTTATTTTTTTCTTTGTTGAGTTTGGGTATCACGTTTTCCTGGAGCTGAAACATGACAGGTGGAGTTGGTGTTCCCATCATGTCTCGGCTCTAGAAGAGTTTGTGTGAGATGGGTGTTATTTATTCATTAAATGTTAAGTAGAATTCACTGGTGAAGCCATTTGTGACTAGAGTTTCCACTGTGGAAAAATTTTTAATGACAGATCCAATTTCTTTAACAAACGTGGGGTCATTTGTCTTTCTTCTTCTTTCAGTTTTGGTAAGCTGTAATTTTCTAGGAATTTTTCCAGCTCGTAGGAATTTTTCCAACTCATCAAAACTTTCAAATTTGTTAGCATGTTCCTTGTGCTCTATTTTTTAATGTCCACAGATCTCCAGCGATCTCCCCTTTTCCTTCCCCATCGCAGGGTGCCTTCATTGTTTTCTTGGTCAGCATCACCAGAGATTTACAAGTTTGGGGCATTTTCAAAGAATCGATAGTTGACTTTTCTGGCCCTCAGTGGAAGGTGTGTTCTGAAGGTTTCTCCTCCCTGTGTCTCTAGCTCTCCCTCTAAGGACGTTTCAAACACCTCTCCTCATACCCATCAGCTCGTCTCCTGAGGAAGAACACTCTTGATTTCTTTTGTATGAGTCTGTGTTTATTTCACCTCTGTTCTTGGAGAGTATTTCCACTAGGAATACAATTTAGGTTGGCAGTTAATTATTTCACTTAACAAGTAAATTCTTTCAACATTTTGAAGATCACATTCCCTTGTGGTTTGACTTTTGTATTTCTATTTCGAAGTCAGATGTTTGCATGATTTGTGTCCTTTTGAAGGTAATGTGGTTCTTTTTCTCCAACTATTAAGTATTCTATTCATCTTTGGTTTTCAGCAATTTTACTATGTTGTGCCTGCATGCGGTTTTCTTTTATTTACCCAGCTTGGGTTTGTAACAGTTCTTGAGCCAGGACTTTATATCTGTTTTATTACCTTTATCTCAACATCTTGAGACATACCATAACATCTATCATAACCTGGTAGCACGATCCAAAAATTCAATCACAGAAAATGGGGGCAGGTGCCATTACTGTGAGGCCAGTGAAAAACAATGTTTTCAGCTACTGACCCAGCCATGTGTGCCCGCGGCCTGGGCTTGGCACTGCCCTGTGTGTTGGCCGGTGGCCCATGATGATCAAGTGAGGCTGGAAGGTTGGATGGGGCCGGGAAGCAGGTGCAGCCTGAGGTCACGGGGCAGAGTCTGGTGCTGGGTGAGTGGGGAGAGAGAGGACGCTTTGGGCTCTCTACAAGGTGGGGAGCTGGTACCAGCTGCAGCCGACAGGTAACTGTTTCTTTTTTTTTTTTTTTTGAGACAGAGTTTCACTCTTTTTGCCCAGGCTGGAGTGCAATGGCGCGATCTCGGCTCACTGCAACCTCCGCCTCCCGGGTTCAAGCGATTCTCCTGCCTCAGCCTCCCGAGTAGCTGGGATTACAGGCATGTGCCACCACCCTGGCTAATTTTGTATTTTTTAGTAGAGACGGGGTTTCTCCATATTGGTCAGGCTGGTCTTGAACTCCCGACCTCAGGTGATCCACCCGCCTCGGCCTGAGTTCTTGTTCAGGATGCTTCAGCCCTGAGGCTTTGATGGGTGAAGAAAGTTCCCAGTGGCTGTGATACACTCTTCCCTGCACAGATAGTAAAAATGTAGCTTTTAATACAAGAACTCACGTGATTGTTTGCTTTTCCTTTCAAATACTCCTGTTTTTATATCTTGAAATCTTGTCTATTTTATCTTGTTCCCAGTTTTGTTTTTTTTTTTTTAAGACGAAGTCTCACTCTGTCGCCCAGGCTGGAGTGCAATGGCGTGATCTCAGCTCACTGCAAGCTCCGCCTCCTGGGTTCAAGTGATTCTCCTGCCTCAGCCTCCCTAGTAGCTGGATTACAGGTGCGCGCCACTATACCTGGCTACTTTTTTTGTATTTTTAGTAGAAATGGGGATTCACCATGTTGGCCAGACTGGTCTTGAACTCCTGACTTCAGGCGATCCACCCGCCTCGGCCTCCCAAAATGCTGGGATTACAGGTGTGAGCCACCGTGCCTGGCCTCCCAGTTTATTTTTACATCTCCAATTATTTAAAACTATATATCATGCAGTGCCTCTCCAAAGTGCTATTATTCCAAGGTCTCACGGAACCAGTTCTGCCCTTTGCTGTGCCTACAACATATCGCCTTCAGTGGGTGTGTTACCTGATGAGATTTGAAATCGTGAATCTTGAAGCTGTGTTCTGGAAGCCCCTATTTCAGGGAATTCCTTTCCCTTCATATCCAGGTCTCATCTTCTTCCCTGGGAGCCACAGGGATGTCACTAAGGCAAGATCACACTTTGGTGTGATTTATGGGCTTGGCACCTCTGCAAGTATGCAGGCAGTGTCCACTCCAGCCCCAGAGCCATCTGAAGTTCAGGCTTGTGTGTACATCTCAGGGCAGTTGCTTTTTTTCCTACCCAGAAGCCAATACAGGCAAAATCCCTATTCATTCCCTGTTGTGAAGGGTAGCGGTTTCTGTAGCCCCCCTCCCGCTCCCCATGCAGAGTGTGGCCCTGCCAAGGTCCTGCCTCCTGCAGGGCCTCAGTTTTACGTCCCCCATGACCAGAGCTTGTCCCCAAGACCCTTGGCTAAGCACACCAGACCCCTGCAACGCTGCAGGCAAATGGTCCTGGATCCCAACACCCTCTTTGTTGTGTGGTACCAAGTCACCCCCCAGAGGTTCCCCCTTGCTTGTTGTAAATTCAGCGTACTTTTCAAATAATTCAACTTCTTCCAGTATCCTGTAGCTCAAACTTTTGCCAAAAATGAAAGCCTCTTAAAATTCTCTCTTCTTTTATCTTTTATTTCAAAGAATATTAAATAATAGTACTCAAGGCTCGGTGTGGTAGCTCACACCTGTAATCCCAGCACTTTGAGAGGCCAAGGCAGGTGGATCACTTGAGGCCAGGAGTTCGAGACCAGCCTGGCCAACATGGTGAAACCCCGTCTCTACAAAATATATATATATGTACATACACACAATTAGCTCGGCATGGGGGTGCACGCCTATAATCCCAGCTACTTGGGAGGCTGAGGCAGGAGAATCACTTGAACCCGGGAGACGGAAGTTGCAGTGAGCCAAGATTGCGCCATTGCACTCCAGCCTGGGCAACAAGAGCGAAACTCCATCTTGTTAAACAAATGAATAAATAATAGCAGTACTCAAGGAAAATCCAGAACTTGCCTTAGTTTCTCTGCCCTCTACTGGTGAGGCCTCACCCTTTGAATTGTTTCAAAAGCCCAAGCCCGTAAGTTCACCCCATGTGGCCTCTCCCATCTCAGAAGGGACACAGGGACAGCCCAGTGCTCTCTAGGACTGGCAGCTCCTCCATTCTTTATCCCCCACGGATTACGGATGAGGACAGGCCAGCTGATTTTTCTCCTTTCCCCCTTGGGATGCTGAGAGGTGAATTGGCTGCATTCCCTACGAGAGATTTTACAAGCACATTAACATGCAAGGGATAAAGGCAGCAGAGACTCTGGCATGAATTCCCGATGCTTGCAGCTCACGGCTGCTCCCTGCTGGCTGCTTGTGGCCACAGGCTGGCCTGAGCCTGGGGCTTCCTCCGGCTACTCCCCACAAAGACAGGGCAGGAGAGGGTACTCGAGCTGGCTGTTTTTCTGCCCATGGCAAGAGTCCTCTGGTGGGCAACTTTGGCTTGAAGGCAACCTGCTGGCTGGCTGAGGCTTTTTTAGAACTGTGCTGAAGTTGGAAACTCTTTCTATGCAACATCCTTCCTGTGTCCTCTCTCTGAGGGACCCAAGCAGGCCATGGGCCAAGAAAACAGACAGGAAGGCCAGGCGCGGTGGCTCATGCCTGTAATCCAAGCACTTTTGAAGACCAAGGCAGGTGGATCACTTGAGGTCAGGAGTTCGAGACCAGCCTGGTCAACATGGTGAAACCCCGTCTCTACTAAAAATACAAAAATTAGCCGGGCATGGTGGCCCACACCTATAATCCCAGCTACTCGGGAGGCTGAGGCAGGAGAATCACTTGAACCCGGGAGGTGAAGGTTGCAGTGAGTGGAGATCATGCCACTGTACTCCAGCCTGGGGGACAAGAGCGAGACTTCGAAGGAAAGGAAAGGGAAGGAAAGGGAAGGGAAGGGAAGGGAGGGGAAGGGAGGGGAGGGGAGGGAAGGGGAGGGGAAGGGAGGGGAGAGGAGGGAAGGGGAGGGGAAGGGAAAAAAAGAAAGAGAAGAGAAGAAACAGAAGGGAAGAGAGAGAAGGGAAGAAAAAGAAGAAAAGAAAGAGAAAGAGCCGGGCGCGGTGGCTCAAGCCTGTAATCCCAGCACTTTGGGAGGCCGAGGCGGGCGGATCACAAGGTCAGGAGATCAAGACCATCCTGGCTAACACGGTGAAACCCCGTCTCTACTAAAAACACAAAAAAGTAGCCGGGCGAGGTGGCGGGCGCCTGTAGTCCCAGCTACTCGGGAGGCTGAGGCAGGAGAATGGCGTAAACCCAGGAGGCGGAGCTTGCAGTGAGCTGAGATCGCGCCACTGCACTCCAGCCTGGGGGACAGAGCAAGACTCCGTCTCAAAAAAAAAAAAAAAAAAAAAAAAAAAAAAAAAAAGAAAGAGAAAGAAAGAAGGAAGGAAAGAAAGAGAGAGAACAGATAACAAATGGGATTTTGAGACCAGCCAGTCATGACCTGCCTGGTGAGGGAGGGCCATCTGGAGTGGAAGGTGGGACTTAGATGGTCCCTGGCTCAAGGCAGGGGCTGGTCACAGAGGGTTCACTGGCAGTGGCCTGGGCAAGCACCCCGGGGAGGACTACGCCTTAGCCCATGTGATGGTTCAGCGGCCTGGAGGGTCTTGGGGGCAAATGCCTATAGGCACAGTCATGCGCTAGCCTTCACCAAGTCACACTAACCCTACAAAGGATAATGAGAACACCAGGAGGTGCATAAGCATCAGGAAGGCATGGGCCCCTGCAGAGGATGGGCAAAGCTGTGGGGCAGTCAGGACACAACAGAGTGCGAGCTCAGGAAGCTCTAATGCTCAGCCACGGCAGGTCTGTGCACCAAGGCTGGGCCCCTGGAGGTGAGACCCAGAGATCCAGGGGGTGGACATCACAGAGTGCCTGCAGACACCCTGACCCCACAGGCAGCAGGTGCATCTGTGCAGGGGCAGTCACCTCCACTCTGGGACACACCTGCCCTCTTGGCCTTGGTGGGGTGACACAGCTTGGGTTTTATTACTGCTGATGTGCTGTCTTGACCCAGTTTTGAGGCCCTAGAGGCCAGTCAGTTCCCTCCTTGAGCAGCCAGTTAAGTCCACACCCAACCACCTCCTCATTGGCCCCTCACACTCCAGGCCACTGCACATCTGCCCAAATCTGCCCCAGGGCCAAGGGCCAGACAACCAGGGACAGCCCTGTGACCCAGAGCTCAAAATCACCCAAATTAGCCAATCCACAGGGAGCCCGAGAAACCCAGCCACCCCACCTGCTGGCCACACACCAGCTGCCCGGCAGCCCCAGCTGGCTGCTACCCCATCCCTGGGTGCCTCATGTGGCCCTGCCTGGACGCCTTCCTTGTTTGGAGCTGTGAGTGACAAAGCACTCTGCTTTTCACCTCTGGAGTGTGAGTGTGCCGTGCCCTACATCAGAAGAACTTTCAGATCCTATATAACGGGTGTCCAGCCCCGCCTCCGGCCCCAGCCCCAGGAGGGCTAGGCAGGGTGTCCTCGCCCAGGGTTGATCTGGGGCGAGGGGCCGGTGGCCAGTGCTGGTTCATCATCTTGCCATCTATTAAACATATTCTTAGGCATTATTTTATTGCTTTTGACTCTGTTACATGTAGAATTCACTGTTATTATTCCAATTTCTATGATAACTGGTTATGGCCAGTACATAAAAGCAATTTTATATGTTCAATCACTTACCTAAAGCATCTTATTGGTTCTGTAGGTTACGAATGTATGAATGAAGCTTTTGGATCTTCTCAACGGACATCCCTCTCTTCTGCAGGGAGGGGAGAATGTCAGCACTTCTGGCCTGATGTGCACAATCTCCACCACACCTGCCTGCCTTTGTCTGCCACGAGAACCCCCAAATGCAGGTGGAATGGCAGCGGTGAAACAGGCATCCCTGACCTTTTCCCAGCTTTAATGCTGATCGTTAATATTTCATCAATTAATATGTTATCTGTTCTTTTTTAAAAAGTAGGTGTGATTTTTTAGGTGCATTATTTAAATTCCATATATTATTTTACTTTATTTTTTGAGACAGAATCTCGCTCTGTTGCCCAGGCTGGAGTGCAGTGGCGTGATCTTGGCTCACTGCAACCTCCGCCTCCTGGGTTCAAGCGATTGTCCTGCCTCGGCCTCCTGAGTAGCTGGGACTGAAGGCATGTGCTACCATGCCCGGCTAATTTTTGTATTTTTAGTAGTGATGGGGTTTCATCATGTTGGCCAGGCTGGTCTCGAATTCCTGACTTCAAGTGATCTGCCCACCTTGGCCTCTCAAAGTGCTGGGATTACAGGCGTGAACTACCACACCCGGCCCCCTTTTATTTTAAATAGAAGATTTTATGAGAAATGGCTAAATTTTGTCAAGTACTTTTTTCACTAATTACAACATAATTACGATTTGTGTACTTTAGTGTATTGATGTAATGTATTATATTATGCTTCCAAATATTAAGTCACTGTTACATGTATGCAATAAAAGCTTGACCATGGTGTGCTGTTCCTTAATAAATGACTGTGTATGAATTTATGGTATTTTATTTGGATTTTTGCATCCATTTTATAAAATAAATTGGAATTTTTTCTCATACTGCATCAAAATTAGCCGTATAATGTGAATTGGAAAATTTTTCACCTTTTTCTATTTTCCGGAATATTTTAAAAAATACTAGAAGAACCTGTTCCTTACCAATGAGGAAGAAGTGAGCTTTAAAACCATTTGGTATTGGCACGCTTTGCGCTAACAAATGTTAAACGGACTTGCCAATTTCTTCCTTTTTTATTGATTTACCCAAGTTTTCCACTTATTCTGGTAATGTATTTCCTCTCAATTTTCAAATTTCTTGCCATAAAATTATACATAATATTATATAATTCACTTCGTCATTTTATTTTTTATAGTCACGTCTTTGTTAAAATATGTTCCAACGTCTTTGATACCCTCCTTTCTAAAGGCAGAATCAACCTTAGAGGCTCACACCCCACACATGGAATGTGGCAGAGTGACACTGTGACTTCAGACACGAGGCTGCAAAGAACACTGCAGCTTACGCTGTGCTCTCTGGGATCCCTGTGTGGAGGAAGAGGCTACTCATGAGGACAGTCGGCGAAGACACGCAGACAGGACCACGTGCCAAGAACCCAAGGCCTCCCGCCGAAGGGCAGCAGCTGCCTGCCGGCAGCACAGTGCACCATCTTGGAGATGGGTCCTCCAGCCCTAGCCGAGCCTTCGGACCGCTTCACCCCAGACAACATCTAGGCTCACGCAGCCGGAACCACCTGTGGCGAAGGCTAAAATGATTCCATCTCGGATGCTAAGCCTCCATGTGGACTTCCGATGAACCCTAGTTCTGGGCCCTTAGGTCAAAACAACCTTAATGTTATTGTAAACACAAAATCCTGCCGTTACGCGAGTTACAGGCTGTGGCGCAGGTGGCATTCTTGCCTTCTCCTGAGGGTGGACCAGCAGGTGGCATTCTTGCCTCTTCCTGAGGGGCAGGCCAGTTGCCTTACACATCCTTCTGAGGGTGGACCAGCAGGTGGCATTCTTGCCTTCTCCTGAGGGTAGACCAGCAGGTGGCATTCTTGCCTCTTCCTGAGGGGCAGGCCAGTTGCCTTACACATCCTTCTGAAGCTCCCGCTCCCTTTCTGGCTGCTACCTAAGCCCTGGGTCTGCAGGTAGCAATGCATGGATCTCATGGCCGCCCACACGTGGCTTCTGCTCCCAACGCACTGTTGAATGTTTCTTTCTGAGAAACAGGATTCGTCGGCCTGTTTCTTCAGCCTCTCAGCTCCCTCAGCCTTTGTGGGTAAGTGGCATAGACCCGCTCACCACGGAGCCCACCCAGCAGGCCTTTCTGAACAACCTACGGAAACTGCCATCGTAAATGCTTATTGACATTGTAAACCTCCAAGTTTTAGAGCAATTATTTTAATGTGACAATAGATAACTAATGCACCAGTATTGTTTTATTTTCTCTCTCCCATTTATTTTCAGCCAGCCAGAAAAAAAGCAGTCTGTTGAGCTGATCCTGTAAATCTGGTGTTAGTAAAAATGGGAGCCCTGCCTCCCTACTGAGACCAACCCCCATCCCCATCATGTCCACACCCTCTACAGCTACGGCAGTGAGTCTCAATCTACGGCAGGCTTAGGAAATATTCACAGTTAAATGCCAGCAATGACTATCTGTTTCCTCAGGTTGGTTTAGGAGACCGTGCAACCCTCTTCTCACCTCCAATTCCCAATAAATCACACTCGTGGCCGCTTGCTGTTTCCATGAATGAAAAGCCTGATTCCAGGATGAGAACGGCCCCACAATCTCTGCTTGAGTTGCCGCAGAAACACCCAGAGCCCAATCTCCACACCCGCAGGGGAGCCACACTCTCAGGGCTGCTGTGGCCCCCAGGGTGCCACCTCCCTGTGCAACAGCCTTTAACAGCTCTGCAAGTTCTATGGGGCTGTCCCACGGAGAGGTGGGGTCTGAGAAGGGAGCGGTGGCACAGGGCTCCCGCGGCCACATCAGAAATGCCCTGCAGCTCCCACCTGGCGTCTTCGGAGGCTCCATGAGAGGAGACCAGCCCACGTGGGAAAGTCCGGCACCCTGTGACACCACGCTGGAGACACCATGTGTGGTGTCCAGGCAACGGCCCCTGCAGAGCTCCAGCCTCGTGGGTGTCCCATCTTGGACTCGCAGCCCAGTGACTTCCAAACACACTCATATGACAGACTGACTCCCAAAGATCCCTTCCTGAATTCTTGACCCTAAAACATGACCAAAATAAGATGGCTGTTTCCAGCTGTAAGTTGGGGAACGCGTTGCACGCCGACAGAGACAGGAGCCCTCCTTCCAAACCACAAACCTACCGTCGCTCCACAGCACCGAAGCCACTTCCAGACACTCTGCTGCGAGGAGTCTGGGAAACGTGTTTGGCTTTCTAGTCTCTGCAGGAGAGCAAGGTGTGGCCACAGAGGGCAGAATGGATGTGGTGGAGCCGCCTCTGGACATCCCAGCCTCTGAGTCTCAACCGAGCCAGGACACCATTGTGGGCAAACCCACGCAGGGCTCCTTGCTGTCTCTGAGCTGGGATTTCCACAGTGCTGTGACTGAACACGACATGAGATGTGCACAGGAGGGCTCTAGAACAGCCACCTGTGTGTCTAATTCAAAAAATTTTCATTTTACACACCCTTTACACAGTGCACCAAGAGCCTGGCTCCCAGGCTCACAGCACATCCATGCATGGGGGAGCGTGTGTACACATGCATGCATGCGATGTGCTGAGGTGTGCGTGGTGTGCATTTGCACAAATGTGTGTGCCAGCATGTGGGTGTGATGGGCATGCACTTTTATGTATGGTGAGTGTGCGGGTGTGTGGTAGGTGTGCATATGTGGGGGGTGGTAGGTGTGCATATGTAGGGGGTGGTAGGTGTGCATGTGTGTGGTGTGTGTGGGTGTGTGGTAGGTGTGCACGTATGTGTGGGGGTGTGGTAAGTGTGCATGTGTGTGTGGTGTGGGTGTGTGGTAGGTGTGCATGTGTGTGATGTGTGTGGGTGTGTGGTAAGTGTGCGTGTATGTGGTGTGTGTTTAGGTATCTGGCTGTGGTAGGTGTGCATGTGTGTGGTGTGTGGGTGTGTGGTATAAGTGTGTGTGTGTGTTTGGTAGGTGTGTGTGGTGTGTGGGTGTGTGGTATAAGTGTGTGTGTGTGTTTTGGATATGTGTGTGGTAGCTGTGCATGTGTGTGTGTGGTATGTGTGTTTGGATTTGGTAGGTGTGTATGCATGTGTGTTTGGTAAGTGTGCATTTGCAGTGTGTGTCTGGTAGGGGGGTGTGTGTGGGTGTGTTTGGGTTTGGTAGGTGTGCATTTGTGGTGTGTGTGTGTATGTGTGTATAAGGATGGGTTCACAGTACACCGGGCCTGGCCTCGTGAAACCCGTGTTTGGAATATGTGGTTCCAGGTTCATAGCTGACATGGGCAATCCCACATTGCCCCACCCCTGGCTGCCGCACAAAGACAGGTTTCTCCCGCTGCACCTCAGGGGTGCTACTCAGTGCTTTTTCTGTCCGGGAAAGCCTCCCCAGCATCTACCCCACTACCCACAGCCTCCACCTACCACCCACAGCCTCCACCTACCTACCACCCACAGTTTCCACCCACCACCCACAGCTTCCACCCACCACCCACAGCCTCCACCTACCTACCACCCACAGCTTCCACCCACCACCCACAGCCTCTACCCACCACCCACAGCTTCCACCCACCACCCACAGCCTCCACCTACCTACCACCCACAGCTTCCACCCACCACCCACAGCTTCCACCCACCACCCACAGCCTCCACCCACCACCCACAGCCTCCCCAGCCTCCACCCACAGTGGCAGGTGGGCACAGGTGGGCATTCTTCCCCAATCCCAGGAAACCCCAAAGAGCAGATACGCCTTCTAGAGGAGAGGAACCCCAAGACTCCAGTTGGGGAGACTTGCTGGGCAGGCCTGGGGCCCCTGAGCAGGCCCAAGGCAGGGAGCAGCTAAGGCCTCCAAGAGCAAATCAGTGGCCCTGGGCCCTCCCTGAGCGAGTGGAAGCTCCAGGTGTCCTGACAGCCTCCAGGAGCTAGGCAGAGGGGAAGGGCCCCAGGCTGACCACAGCCTCCACATTCATAGCACTCTTTGCTGGCCCAAGCTTCCAAGATGTTTATCTTTCCACAAACAAGAAAAGAACACCTCAACTGCAACTTTAGTCTGCAGCACCTGGTCCCCAAAGCTAGTCTGTCAGAAGGCACAGCGACAAGCTGTATTCCAAGTGGACTTTCCCAGGTGCAGAACAAAGGCCAGATGAGATCAACCATTCCTCTGCCTACCTGAGACCAGATGTCAGCAGGATTAACTCTTCCTTTGCCTCCTCTCATCCCCGGCAATGTTTGCCCACGGATTACTGTTGGGCACTCGTTAATGAAACCAATTTGCCTAAACGCCTGCCGCCTCTTCCTGCGCTCCTTCTCCCGGTTAAAGAAACGTTATTTATACTGAACCCCCACAGGCCTCTTCAGAGGACATGGGCCACGGAAGCTTCTGGGCCCGCATTTTTCCCGACCATGCCCTCAAGCTGTGGCTCAACAAGCTTCAGCTGATGGAGACCCTGCTTCAGTCTCCCAGGTTGGCCCTGGGTAAAGGATGAGAAACCCCATCAGATGTGAGACGGATCAGACAGCGAGGCTGCGGGTTTTGGGCTAAACTGACTCAGCAGGATTCTTGCTAAAACTGAATTGTAGAGGAAAGGCACAGATGGGACTGGGGGAAGGTTCAGAAGCTTGATTACAGATTGGCCAAGCAAACCATCCTCATCAGGTGCTGGGGTCAGTACTGTGGGGAGAGGCAGCCACAGGAAGCACGCAGGGTCTTCCCAAGGCCACAGAGTGGACCCGGAGGAGCCACCCTGAGCCATAGCAGAGCCCAGCTGGTGTGAGTGGGGGCAGGGAAAAGGGAATTGCAGGGATTCTGTGTCCCTGCCAACAGGAAGGAAGAGGCTGGAGCAGTGCTGAACTTGCGTCAACAGAGGCCAGTTCCTGCCCCAAACGCAGGGTCCTCTCCCCCTCCAATTGGCTGTGTGCCCAGTGGTGTCCGGGAAGCAGACTGGCACTCACCCTGCTGAGAGGCAGAAAAGAAAAGAACTCTTATCTGGGAAATGTGAGTCCTTTTCTATTATCAGACCCAGAGAGATGCTGACATGAGACAACAGGTGCATCCTTCTACTACCTTGAGCAATGGACTCATCTCCGGTGGCTGCCATTGCCAGCAGCTATGAATTCACCTGATAATGCCGTGCTGGACACGAAAACCCACACCCTGAAACTTAACCATGTCCAGCCAATCACCCAGCAATGTCACTTCTGTGAACCAATCAGAATTCCTGACAAACAACTTTATATCAGCCACACCCTGCCCCCTTTTTGCCTTTAAAAATTCACGTGTATGGCCGGGCGCCGTGGCTCATGCCTGTAATCCCAGCACTTTGAGAGGCCAAGGTGTGCAGATCACCTGAGGTCGGGAGATCGAAACCAGCCTGGCCAACATGGTGAAACCCCATCTCTACTAAAAGTACAAAAATTAGCCAGGCGTGGTGGTGGGTGCCTGTAATCCCAGCTACTCGGGAGGCTGAGGTAGGAGAATCGCCTGAACCCAGGAGGTGGAGGTTGCAGTGAGCCGAGATCATACCATTGCACTCCAACCTGGGCGACTGAGCAAGACTCCATCTCAAAAAAAAAAAAAAATTCATTTGTAGCTGGGCTCAGTGGCTCACCTGTGATCCTAGCACTTTGGGAGGCCGAGGCAGGCAGATCACCTGAGGTCAGGAGTTCAAGACCAGCCTGGCTAACATGGTGAAACCCTGTGTTGAAGTTTTTGTAGAAATCTCTACAAAAATACAAAAATTAGCTGGATGTGGTGGCACACGCCTGTAATCCCAGCTACTCAGGAGACTGAGATGGGAGAATCGCTTGAACCAAGGAGGCGGAGGTTTCAGTGAGCCAAGATCACGCCACTGCCCTACAGCCTGGGCAACAGAACAAGACTTCGTCAAAAAAAAAAGACTTGGAATCCGTAGAAAGGAATGTCTGGGTTAAGATAAGGGATTGCAACATCAAGGTTCTTATCCAGGTAAAGCCTCCAGATAGCAGGCTTCAGGAAGAATGGAATGTAAATGTTTCTTATCAGTCCTAAAAGGGTGTCAGTCTCTTAGCTGATTCTCTCCTGGGTCAGGAAAAAGGCCTCAGAAGAGGAAGGGGATTCTCTGCAGAACATAGACGTTTCTCCACAAGAGACAACTTTGCAGGGCTACATCAAGATATGGCAAATAAACGTATATGAAGTTAAAATATCTCATTTCCTTCCTCGTCTGTTGTGCGATGGTACGCCACAGTCAGGCTGGAAAGGGAGCCGTGTTACATAGGGTTAAATAAAACCCATTTGAGAGACTCTACGGTTTGTAGGGCACACTCCCCAGGCCTCTTAGGTAGGAATTTGGGCAAAAGAAGAAAAAAGGGCCAGAGTGTAGTCCTCAGAATGTTGACGTGGGACCCCCTGCCCTCAGCCAGCCAGCCTACCCTGCCCTGTGTGAGCACCACGGCCAGTAGTGCCTGAGGGTGGAGGCAGCTGGAGGCGGGCCTTGGAGTGGTGGGCAGCCCTCCCAGCCTCCTAACCCACGCTCAGACAGGTGGCCACTAGCAGGCCCAGCTCCAGGGTAGCCCCAGGGACAGGGAGACCAGCCCCACTCAGTAGGAGTATGTAAAGAATATCACTTTCTGACAGGCTCAGGAGCCCAAAATTATCTTGGGACCTTGAGGAAGGAACATTCCACTTCCTAGATCTAGTTGAGAAAACATGTTCCCCACCTGGGGTTCTCAGGCAGGAGTATAGTAAATGACTCATTTAACAACAGACTCCTTTTTGAAAGTTGCCTTTTCTCTTCACCTTTCAGTAGATCCAGTATTTGATGAAACTCATGAAAGTGGGTGGAGCCTGTCTTGCCCCTCCTCTTTTCTGGGACACACCATATGTGACTGTGACTTTCAAGGACATTTGTTTGCCATTTGCTGATTTTGGGGGGGAGTTAATTTCTAACTTCTGTCACCAATAAATGAAGAAAAGTATTGCACCTTTGAAGTACACCAAATGAATTGAGTTTGTAATTAAAATTTTTTTGCCCGTCAGCCATTGTCTTATATGCTTAGCATAGATTTGCAATTCGGTAGTATATGGTGTTCCTAGAACGCAGCTGAAGACCTGGTATGTAGAGGTAATACCAGGGGTGGCGCTAGAAGATAGACATCTATGGAATGATTGATTCACATCCTCTCATTAGGGGGGGATGGAGGCCCACTTCATTAAGAAGCTGGGGGTCTTGTGGGGGTGGGGAGAACACTTAACAACATGGGGACCAGTCAGGGGAATCCCCTTATTTCTGTTTTGCATATGAGGAACCCTAAAGCAGCCAGGTGAGGCTGTCTAGTTTAATAAAAATCATGGAAAGAGTCTTTTTTTTTTTTTGAGATGGAGTCTTACTCTGTCACCCAGGCTGGAGTACAGTGGTGCAATCTTGGCTCATTGCAACCTCCACCTCCTGGGTTCATGTCATTCTCCTGCCTCAGCCTCCTGAGTAGCTGGGACTACAGGCACCTGCCACCACGCCCAGCTAATTTTTTTGGATTTTTATTAGAGATGGGGTTTCACTGTGTTAGCTAGGATGGTCTCAATCTCCTGACCTTGTGATCCACCCACCTTGGCCTCCCAGAGTGCTAGGATTACAGGCGTGAGCCACGACGCCTGACCAGAAAGAATCTTATGAAGACTCTTCATAAGTGTTAATAGGGATTTTATCAGCTTACTTTGGTTGCAGTTTCCAATTTTTTTAAATGTCGAGGTAATCTTTTCCACCTTCCCAATCCTAATTCTTGTAGATTCATTAGTGTTGAACCAATGCCTTCTCACGTCTCAATTCTTTGTATATGCATTCTTTTTGGATGTATTAAACAAAAAGCCTTCACAAAGCCAAAAAAGAAGCTGTACACAGCTCAAAAGAAAAAAAAGTTCTTCTAGACTCTGAAAAACAAAAGAATTAGCAACACTTCAAACAAAAAAGCAATGAAAAGATTACTCCAGTCTTCCATTAGTTCAGTCTATGTAATTCACTTCTGCTCCACTTGGTATTCATGAACACATTAGCTGTCTGTGGGAGTCTTGGAAGTTTTTCCTCTTTTCTAATGTCACAATTACCAAAGTTCTCAGAAACCTGCCTTCAAGAGCACCTGTCAGAGTCCTACAGCTGATTATAAAACCACCTTGAGAATAAAGTAAAACAACTGTGGATGAGGAAATCTCAGAAGAGCCACAGTTAAAGTCTGGTCATCTCTGTGGTTCACAATAATTTCACATAACAATCCTAATTATTACTGACAATATATCCTGAGACATATCAGAATTATAGGAATCTTATACAATTTTGGAACACATACTCATAATATATTCATACAAATACAGCCCAAATAAAGCCAAATACTATTTCATACTTGATAATTCTTCCTGTATGGTTTTAATATACCAAATAAACCAAATATGCCTCTTTTGGACTTTTTATCAGAGTTTTAAAAAGGCTAACTTTAGAATTTGACTTTGGAAAGTTTATCAGATATCAAAGGTTTAACTAAATTTTTGATATTACAACATGAAAGTCCAGATCACTACAAGTAAAGGGGAACATCTTTACTCACTGACAGAGGGGAGACTCCACTTTCCAAACAGGACCCAAAAAAGATGGCATGAGGCCAACTGAATGTCCCCTCTTTCCCTCCTTTTTTTCCTGCTGTTACTCAAAAGGCAAACAAAACTCTTTCATTCTCTTTTAATATTACATGAAAATCTTGTTCAAAAAAGAAACCCAAATTTCACTTTTCCATTAATGTACTATTAATGTTAAATCCGATTCCCTTTTTTTTTTTGAGATGAAGTCTCACTCTTGTCCCCCAGGCTGGAGTGCAATGGCACGATCTTGGGTCACTGCAGACTCTGCCTCCTGGGTTCAAGCGATTCTCCTGCCTCGGTCCCCCAAGTAGCTGGGGTTACAGGCACCCACCACCACACCCAGCTAATTTTTGTATTTTTAGTAGAGACGGGGTTTCACCATGTTGGCCAGGCTGGTCTAGAACTCCTGACCTCAGGTGATCCACCCGCCTCGGCCTCCCAAAGTGCTGGGATTACAGGCGTGAGCCACCGCGCCTGGCCAAATCCGATTCTTAATAAAACCTTACAAACAAGTCTATCCAATCTTACTTTGTACATAAGACAAAATTTCCATAAATGTTTTATAATTTTCTGTTAAACAGCAGATCAGCTCTCTAAGAAAGCCCTGTTATTCAAACACATGGGCCCAGATTCTGGCCCTGCATCAGTGTTGCTTTTATTTCCATGTTCAACCTATGGAAAACTAAATCATCCCCTTTAAATCCTAGCCAACTTGCTCATATCCACAGAACATCCTGAACAAGATCCACCCTTCACAAACCCTTCACAACTTGCTTAAACCTTCAGTTTCATCCCATTACTCTTGTTAGGTTAGGGCAACCCTTGAAAATCTGTGTACTAGACAAAACTACATTCTGTTTTACAAAAAACAAACAAACAAACAAACATATATTTCCAAACCTTCTTATAACCTTTTACAAAGAACACATTCTACTTTCCTTCTACATCTTCCATGTAAATCTGTTTTTCCAGTAGTCTCAAGTACGTGCTACACTGTTAACTCTTAGCAACTTTTATTTTTGGTGAAAAACCTGGTAAGCAAGCAGTTTTCACCATGTATAAGATTGGAGAGCCCAGGCAAGGAGATTGCTGCAGATAATGTATGACTCTTCCCAGCCTCACCAGGGGACTTAGCTACCTCCATGTGCCCCAGGCCTTCCCTAGAATCTAATGGCTACAAAACAGACCACTTATTAAAAGTCACAGAAACAGTTTATGGCCTTAAAGCGTCTAGCAAACAGTACTAAACATTCCTAATTTAGACCAAATGTGTAAACTTCTTGGCAATAATCTTTCAATTGTCTTTATTTTTCAAAGATTATCAGAGTCACATGACCTAAAAGGCATTAAAGTTTCTATTTTTCTGACAGTGTTTGATTTAAGCACTTGCTTTCCTTTTATCATTTACCTTTTATTTTAAGTTCAGTGGTACATGTGTAGGTTTATTATCTAGGTAAACTTGTGTCATGGGGGTTCGTTGTACAGATCAACTCATCACCCAGGTACTAAGTCCCACTACCCATTACTTATTTTTCCTGATCCTCTCCCTCCTCCTACCCTCCAACCTCCGATAGGCCCCAGTGTATGTTATTCCCTTCTATGTGTCCATGTGTTCTCATCATTTAGTTCCCACTTATAAGTGAGAACATGCAATATTTGGTTGTCTGTTCCTGCCTAAGTTTGCTAAGGATGATGGCCTCTAGCTCTATCCATGTTCCTGCAAAGGATATGATCTCATTCTTTTTTATGACTGCATAATATTCCACGGTGTATATGTACCATATTTTCTTTATCCAGTCTACCATTGATGGGCATTAGGGTTGATTCCATGTCCTTGCTATTGTAAATAGTGCTGCAGTGAACATACACATTTATGTATCTTTATGACAGAATAATTTACATTCCTTTAGGTATATACTTGGTAATGGGATTGCTGGGTCAAATACTATTTCTGTTTTTAAGTCTTTCAGGAATTGCCAAACTGTTTTCTACAGTGGTTGAACTAATTTACATTCCCACCAACAATGTATAAATATTCCTTTTTCTCTACTACCTTGTCTTGTCAGCATCTGATATTTTTTTACCTTTTTTTTTTTTTTTTTTTTTTGAGACAGAGTTTCACTCTTGTGGCCCAGGCTGGAGTGCAGTGGCATGATCTCGGCTCACTGCAACCTCCGCCTCCCAGGTTAAGGCGATTCTCTTGCCTCAGCCTCCTGAGTAGCTGGGACTACAGGCATGCACCACCATGCCCCACTAATTTTTGTATTTTTACTACAGACAGGTTTCTCCATGCGGGCCAGGCTGGTCTTGAACTCCTGACCTCATGATCCACCCACCTTGGCCTCCCAAAGTGCTAGGATTACAGGCATGAGCCACCATGCCTGGCCATTTTTTGACTTTTTAATAATGGCCATTCTGACTAGTGTGAGATGGCATTTCATCATGGTTTTGATTTGCATTGCTGTAATGATCAGTGATGTTGAGCTTATTTAAATATGCTTGTTGGCCGCAAGTATGCCTTATTTTGAAAAGTGTCTGTTCATGTCCTTTGCCCACTTTTTCATGGGGTTGTTTTTTTCTTGTAAAGTTGTTTAAGTTCCTTATGGCTGTTTGTCAAATGCATAGTTTGCAAAAACTTTCTCCCATTCTGTAAGTTGTCTGTTTACTCTGCTGATAGTTTCTTTTGCTATGCAGAAGCTGTTTAGTTTAATTAGGTCCCATCTGTTAATTTTTGCTTTTGTTGCTATTGCTTTTGGTGTCTTCATCATGAAATCTTTGTCATTTCCTATGTCCAGGATGGTATTGCCTAGGTTGTCTTCCAGGGTTTTTATAGTTTGGGGTTTTACATTTGAGTCTTCAATCCATCTTGAGTTAATTTTTGTATGTGGTAAAAGATAGGGGGCCAATTTCATCCTTCTGCATATATGGCTAGCAAGTTATCCCAGTGCCACTGATTGAATAGGTAGTTCTTTCCCCATTGTTTGTTATTATTGACTTTGTTGAAGAGCAGATGGTTGTATGTGTGTGGCCTTATTTATGGGCTCTCTATTCTGTTCCTTTGGTCTATATGTCTGTTTTTGTACCAATACCATGCTGTTTTGGTTACTGTAGTCCTGTAGTATAGTTTGAAGCTGGGTGGCTTCAAACAAATTCCTCCAGCTTTGTTCTTTTCTAAGGATTGCCTTGGCTATTCAGGCTCATTTTAGGTTCCATATGAATTTTAAAATAGTTTTTTCTAGTTCTGTGAAAAATATTATCGGTAGTTTAATAGGAATAGTATTGAATCTACAAGTTGCTTTGGGTGATATGGCCATTTTAACAATATTGATTCCTCCTATCCATGAGCATGAAATGTTGTTCCATTTGTGTCGCCTCTGATTTCTTTGAGCAGTGTTTTGTAATTCTCCTTGTAGAGATCTTTCACCTCGCTGATTAGTTGTAGTCCTAGGTATTTTATTCCTTTGTGGCAATTGTGAAGGGGATTGCATTCCTGGTTTGCCTCATAGCTTGACTCTTGTTGGTGTATAGGAATGCTAGTGATTTCTGTAAACTTATTTTGCATCCTGAGACCATGTTGTCTGCAAACAGGGATGGTCCGGCTTCCTCTCTTCCTATTTGGATGCATTTTTTATTGCTTTTTTTTTTTTTTCAGACAAGGTCTCACTCTGTCACCCAGGCTGGAGTGCAGTGGTGCAATCTCAGCTCATGGCAACCTCCACTTCCTAGGCTCAAGTGATCCTCCTGGTTCAGCCTCCTGGGGAGCTGGGACTACAGATACAAGCCACCATCCCAGGTAAATTTTTTTTTTTTTTTTGTAGAAACAAAGTCTCACTGTGTTACCCAGGCTGATCTCCAACTCCTGAGCTCAAAGCGATCCACCTGCCTCAGCCTCCCAAAGTGCTGGGATTACAGGAGTGAGCCACCGTGCCTGGACAAGATGTCTTTTATTTATTTCTCTTGCCCAGTTGCTCTGGCTGGGACTTCCAATACTACATTGAACAGGAATGGTGAGTGAGACAATTCCTATCTCATGCTGGTTTTCAAGGGCAATGCTTCCAGCTTTTGGCCATTCAGTATGATGTTGACTGTGAGTTTGTCAGAGATGTCTCTTATTATTTTGAGGTATGTTCCTTCAATACCTAGTTTATTGAGAGTTTTTAACATGAAGGGGTATTGAATTTTATAAAAAGCTTTTTCTGACTCTATTGAGATAATCATATGGTTTTTGTCATTAGTTCCATTTATGTGATGAATCACATGTGTTGATTTGTGTATGTTGAACCAACCTTGCATCCCAGGGATAAAGCCTACTTGATCACGGTGGATAAGCTTGTTGATGTGCTGCTAGATTCCATTTGCCAGTATTTTGTTGAGGGTTTTTGTATCGATGTTCATCAAGGACATTGGCCTGGAGTTTTTGTTGTTGTTGCTGTGTCTCTGCCAGGTTTTGGTATCAGGATGATGCTGGCTTCATAGAATGAGTTAGAGAGGAGTCTCTCCTCCTCAATTTTTTTGGAATTGTTTCAGCAACAATGGTACCAGTTCTTCTTTGTACATCTGATATACTTCAGCTGAGAATCCATCTGGTTCTGGGCTTTTTATGACTGGTATGCTATTCATTACTGATTCAATTTCGGAGCTCATTATGGGTCTGTTCAGGGATTCACTTTCTTCCTGGCTCAGTTTTTTGTTTTTCATTTGTTTGTTTTTGAGAGAGTCTTGCTCTGTCACCCAGGCTGGAGTGCAGTGGTGCAATCTCGGCTTACTGCACCCTCCGCCTCCCAGGTTCAAGCAATTCTCCTGCCTCAGCCTCCCAAGTAGCTGGGATTACAGGCATGCACCACCATGCACGGCTAACTTTTAAATTTTAGTAGAGATGGGGTTTCACCATGTTGGCCATGCTGGTCTCAAACTCCTGATCTCAAGTGATCCACCCACCTTGGCCTCCCAAAGTGCTGGGATTACAGGCATAAGCCACCATGCCTGGCCCTGGCTCAGTCTTGAGAGGGTGTATATGTCCAGGAATTTACCCATTTTTTCTGGATGTTCTAGTTTATGTGCATATAGGTGTTCATAATGTTCTCTGATGGTTATTTATATTTCTGTGGGGTCAGTGGTAATATCTCCTTTGTCATCTCTGTGTTTATTTGGATCTTCACTTTTCTTCTGTATTAGTCTAGCTAGTGGTCTATCTATTGCATTAACTTTTTCAAAAAACCAGCTCCTGGATTTGTTGATCTTTTGAATGGTTTTCATGTCTCAGTCCCCTTCAGTTCTGCTCTGATTTTGGTTACTTCTTGTCTTCTGCTAGCTTGGGGGTTGGTTTTCTCTTGGTTCTCCAGTTCTTTTAGTTGTGATGTTTGGTTGTTAAACTGAGATATTTCTAACTTTTTGATGTGGGCCTTTAGCGCTATAAATTTCCCCTTAACACTGTCTTAGCTGTGTCCCAGAGATTCTGGTATGTTGTATCTTTGTTCTTATTAGTTTAAAAGAACTTCTTGATTTCTGACTTAATTTCATTATCTACACAAAAGTCATTCAGGAGCAGATTATTCAAATTCCATGTAATTGCATGGTTTTGAGTGAATTTCTTAGTCTTGATATCTAATTTGGTTGTGCTGTAGTCTGAGAAATTGGTTGTTATGATTTCAGTTCTTTTGTATTTGCTGAGGAGTGTTTTTTTGCCCAATCACGTGATCTATTTTACAGTATGTGTCATGTGGCAATGAGAAGAATGCATATTCTGTTGTTTTGGGGTGGAGAGTTCTGTAGATGTCTATCAGGTCCATTTGGTCCAGTGCTGAGTTCAGCTCCTGAATTTTTTTGTTAATTTTCTGCCTTGATGATCTGTTTAATACTGTCAGTGGGGTGTTAAAGTTTCCCACTATTAGGCCGGGTACAGTGGCTCACGCCTGTAATCCCAACACTTTGGGAGGCCAAGGCAGGTGGATCACAAGGTCAGGAAATCGAGACCATCCTGGCTAACACAGTGAAACCCCATCTCTATTAAAAAAAAAAAAAATACAGGCCGGGCGCGGTGGCTCAAGCCTGTAATCCCAGCACTTTGGGAGGCCGAGACGGGCGGATCACGAGGTCAGGCGATCGAGACCATCCTGGCTAACACGATGAAACCCCGTCTCTACTAAAAGATACAAAAAACTAGCTGGGCGTGGTGGCGGGCGCCTGTAGTCCCAGCTACTCCGGAGGCTGAGGCAGGAGAATGGCGTGAACCTGGGAGGCGGAGCTTGCAGTGAGCCGAGATCGGGCCACTGCAATCCAGCCTGGGCGACAGAGAGAGACTCCGTCTCAAAAAAAAAAAAAAAAAAAAAAAAAATTAGCTGGGCGTGGTGGTGGGCGCCTGTCATCCCAGCTACTCGGGAGGCTGAGGCAGGAGAATGGCGTGAACCTGGGAGGTTCTCCACTCCAGCCGGGGCAACAAAGCGAGACTCTGTCTCAAAAATAAATAAATAAATAAAAATAAAATAATAAAGTTTCCCACTATTATTGTACGTGAGTCTAAGTCTCTTTGAAGGTCTTTAAGAACTTGCTTTATAAATGTGGGTGTTCCTGTGTTGGGTGCATATATATTTAGGATACTTAGGTCTTCTTGTTGAATTGAACCCTTTACCATTATATAATACCCCTCTGTCTTTTTTGATCTTTGTTGGCTTAATGTCTGTTGTGTCTGAAGTTAGGATTGCAACCCCGGATTTGCTGTTTTCCATTTGCTTGCTAGAGTTTTCTCCATCCTTTTGAGCCTACGGACATTGCATGTGAAATGGATCTCTTGAAGACAACATACCAATGGGTCTTGGTTCTTTATCCAGCATGCAACTTTGTGCCTTTTAATTGGGGCATTTAGCCCATTTACATGCAAGGTTAATATTGATATATGTGGATTTGCTCGTGTCATCATGTTAGCTGATTATTATGCAGATTTGTTTGTGTGGTTGCTTTATAGTGTAACTGGTCCGTGTACTTTTGTATGTTTTTGTAGTGGCTGGTAACAGTCTTTCTTTTCCATATTTAGTGCTTCCTTCAGGAGCTCTTTTGAGGCAGGTCTGGTGGCAACAAATTCCCTCCGCATTTACTTGTCTGAAAAGAATCTTATTTCTCCTTCACTTATGAAGCTTAGTTTGGCTGGATATGAAATTCTAGGATGGAATTTCTTTAGGAATGTTGAATATTGGCCCCCAATCTCTTCTGGCTTGTAGGGTTTCTACTGAGAGGTCTGCTGTTAGTCTGATAGGTGTTCCTTTGTAGGTGACCTGGCCTTTCTCTCTGGCTGCCTTTAACATTTTTTCTTTCATGTTGACCTTGAAGAATTTCATGATTCTGTATCTTGGGGATGATCTCATGGAGTATCTCACTCTGTGTTCCCTGGGTTTGGACGGCAGCCTCTCTTGCTAGGTTGGGGAAGTTTTCATGGATGATATCCTGAAATCTGTCTTCCAAGTTGCTCACACTCTCCCCATCTCTTTCAGGGACACCAATGAGTCATAGATTTGGATTACAGAATCCCGTATTTCCTAGAGATTTTGTTCATTCCTTTTCAAAGTTCTTTTTTCTCCATTCTTGTCTGACTGTCTTATTTCAGAAAGCTAGTCTTCAAGCACTGAGATTCTTTCCTCTACTTCGTATATTCTATTAATACTTCTGATTGCATTATGAAATGCTTATAGTGTGGCTTTTGGTTCTATCAGGTCAGTTATGTTATTTTCTATACTGGCTATTTTGTCTGTCAGCTCCTGCATCATTTTATTGTGACTCCTGTCATCCTTGGATTGGGTTTTCACATATCCCTGCACCTCAACGATCTTGGTTCCTATCTATATTCTGAATCCTATTTCTGTCATTTCAGCCATCTCAGCCTGGTTCAGAACCCTTGCTGGAGAGGTGGGGCAGGTCACTCTGGCTTGTGTTGTCTGGGTTCTTGCACTGGTTCTTTCTTATCTTTTGGGCTGATGTTCCCGTGCTCTTTGAATTGCTAACCATTGGATGATTTTTTTTTTTCTTTTATCCTGTTTGATGACCTTGAGGATCTCATTGTAGTATAAGTTGGATTCAGCTGACTGGCTTTGTTTCTGGAAGATTTTAGGGGGCCAAGGCTCAGTTCCCAACTCCTGGACTGTGTGCTCTAACTCTGGGGTACTTGTATCAGGCACCAACTTTGTTCTCTGGCTCCTGGAGAGATCAAGGTGCTCCTGGACTACTGGTCACTACACTCTGATAGGTGGTGCCAGCCAATGCATTTTGCAGTGCAGTGGCAGCAGGATCCATTCTTGTTTGCATGTGCCAGTAGCCGCGGTGGCAGCAGCACAGGGTGCACGTTCTTCAACTGTAGCAGGGTGCTAGCAGGTGCTGGGGCGCCTGCCTCTGTGCAGGTGTTCACTGCAGTGGCAGAAGCAAGCACCTGGGAGGCAGGGCCCCCTGCTGGCGACAGCCATGCTGGTGGTGGTGTTGGGATGGAGGTGGGGCACCGGCAGGCCCAGGCCTGTGGCATTCTTTGTGCCCCACATGCAGGGGTGGTCCCTGTTCCCGGTGCCTAGTTTCACTCCCACAACAGTGTTGGTGCAAGAGCGGGTGCAAGGGAGGTGGGGCTGGCTGGCTGTGTGTCTGCCAAGGCTCCAACTGCAATGGCAGTCAGCAGGGGGCATGGGGCAAACCATACTCCTGCCACAGCAATGGCAGGGCAGGGTGCAAACACACAGGTACACTGGTGGGCAAGGAAAGCAAAACCCACCTGCACAGAAATGCACTGGCAAAAGCAACACGGGGGGTGACGGTGGGCCCTGGAGAAGCTGCAGGGTGGGAGGCAGTGGGTAGGCTGGCACAGGGATGTGGGGGCCGCCCTGCTGGAGCTCTCCACCAGGCAGGCATGGCCCACCAGTGCAGAAGCTATGCTGCAGGCCCCCAGGACACCCAGAGCTGCCCTGCAAGCAGGCGTGGCCAGGCTGGGTCAGACTGGCCCCATCTGATGGGCAAGACTGCCCTGCAAAGATCATATACAACAGTTCCCCTAGGGCTAAAATCTCCTGTGGGAGGAATTCGAGCCTGGGGGATGGCCCTCCACTACAGACGCTCCTGCACCAAACCCTCCGGGCTCCGCCTCAGCTGGCGGCTGCCCCTACACCTTCTCTAGGCAGCTGTCTCCGCCACCTCGAGAGTCCATGGTGGTTAATCTCCTCCTGCCAGGATTCCAGAGGCCCGTAGTGACAGCAGGCTCCTCCTTGCCAGTTCAACTCACCTATTCTCCCAGAGTCTTGGGGACCAGTAACGAGTCCCGGTGTGCAGTGGCCCCGCACAGGGTTCCCAGCTTCCTCCCGCTTCAGCCTAGCTTCTATGTCCTCCTGCAGTCCACTCTGGGTGCCCGGCACTCCACTCCTGGTGCCCTCCCTCTGAAGATCTATTGGAAACACACCAGTCGTCTGCGCCCCTCAATGGCAGCTGTTTCACCCGGCTACATTGGTGGCTGTCTTCCAACTTTTAGCCTATTTTTCTTTAATCCAGTTAATTAGAGCTTTTTTTTTTTTTTTTTTTTTTTTTTTTTTTTTTTGAGATGGAGTTTCACTCTTGTTGCCCAGGTTGGAGTGCAATGGCATGATCTTGGCTCACTGCAACCTCAGCCTACCGGGTTCAAGCGATTCTCCTGCCTCAGCCTCCTGAGTTGCTGGGATTACAGGCATGCACCACCACGCCCAGCTAATTTTGTATTTTTAGTAGAGACAGGGTTTCTCCATGTTGGTCAGGCTGGTCTTGAACTCCTGACCTCAGGTGATCCACCCACCTCAGCCTCCCAAAGTGCTGGGATTACAGGAGTGAGCCACCGAGCCCAGCAATTAGAGCTCTTTTATAGAAAGGCCACACGCGAGACATTAAATACACAGACAGACAGAAACGAAGAATCAAGACAGAATTCCATTGACTGAGAAGTGTTTAGAGGGAGAGCAGGGGCTTTAAAACAATGTCTGCCCAAATATCGGCTTTAATGAAGTCAATTTCTAACTACAGAGCTCTCAAAAGAAAAATCCTTTTAAAATCTTGCTGGGCGTGGAGGCTCACACCTGTAATCCCAGCACTTTGGGAGGACAAGGTGGGTGGATCACATGAGGCCAGGAGTTCGAGACCAGCCTGGCCAACATGGTAAAACCCCGTCTCTACTAAAAATATAAAATTAGCTGGGCGTGGTGGCACGCGCCTGTAATCCCAGCTACTCGGGAGGCTGAGGCAGGAGAATCGCTTGAACGCGGGAGGCGGAGGTGCAGTGAGCTGAGATTGCACCACTGCCCTCCAGCCTGGGCAACAGGAGCGAAATTCCATCTCAAAAATAATAATAATAATAAATCTTTTATTACCAGATTTCAGCCAGGACAAAGGGCCAATATTTCTGGCTTTGGAATTGTTTTACTAAAGGTAAATCAGTGAGCCTTAACTAAGAGGATGACTTAACCACAAAGATATGCAGAGTGTCTCCAAAGAGATAATAAGTGATTTTTTACAAGGTCTAGAATCTCCCCAAATGTAGTTCAAGACAGAAAATCAGAAGCTGTCCATGGAGGGGAAAATAATCAACAAGCAGCAAAAGTCCAGCAAGTATTAGACCATGAAGGACTCACTCCCACAGCCAGGAGCTGAACCCAGGCTGCTACTGCGAAGAACCACCAAAGCTTTAGCTAGCTGACCTCTAGCACAAGGTGACTGCTGGTGTCTTTCCCAGGAGTCAGTGTCAACGGCGACTCAATCCAAAAAGCTAGCTGCAGTCCAGATGGCAATTTTCCAGGTTTTTACCATATTAGCAAAAGGTATTTCCAGAAAACGGGTAAAGCAGGCATCTCCATGATCCCCAAGAATTCACTCTGAGAAATGGGCTTAAGAAAGCGATAGATGGCCAGGCGCGGCGGCTCACGCCTGTAATCCCAGCCCTTTAGGAGGCCAAGGCGGGCGGATCACAAGGTCAGGAGATCGAGACCATCCTGGCTAACATGGTGAAACCCTGTCTCTACTAAAAAAAAAAATGCAAAAAATTAGCCAGGCATGGTGGCGGGCGCCTGTAGTCCCAGCTACTCAGAGGGGGCTGAGGCAGGAAAATGCTATGAACCCGGGAGGCGGAGCTTGCAGTGAGCCCAGATCATGCCACTGCACTGCAGCCTGGGCGACAGAGCGAGACTCCGTCTCAAAAAAAAAAAAAAAAGAAGAAAGCGATAGACAGTAAAAGCCCCATAGGGACGAAACCTTTTAAGACAAAACTCGTGCGAGGGCTCAACACACTCAGGGGAAGAGCAAGGCAACTCATTTCTGACTCCTGGTCCTCTCGGACCGGCCGCCCGACACGAACTTGAAAATTCCTGCCCTCCGGATGGTGGAGACCCGGAGAGAATTCCTGCACACGGTCACAAAATCATGCTTCCAAGGACATAAACCAAGACGAGAGGGAAACTTCCTTCAGTTTTGGCTCCAGGAACCCGCAGCAAAGTCTGTCACTGACCAGCCCATGGGACCAGGTTGAGTAGTGGGCTTTCAGGGGTCCTAAGCTCACGTTTATCCTGTGGTACCCTGTTTATGACAGAACAACAGAGAAAGACAAATCCACAGCACAAGGTACTCCATATGTGCTACAGTCTCAGACTAGCCTCACAAATCCTTTTCCTCATTAATAAACAGTGATTTTTACCATTCACTCAACCAGGATGCACAGAGAGAGAGGGCCCAGAAGCCTGGCTGGTAAGGAATTATTCTTATTATTTTTTTTTGAGGCAGAATTTCAGTCTTGTTGCTCAGGCTGGGGTACAATGGTGTGATCTCATGATCTCAGCTCACAGCAACCTCCGCCTCCCAGGTTCCAGCAGTTCTCCTGCCTCAATCTCCCAAGTAGCTGGGATTACAGCCGCCCGCTACCACTCCTGGCTAATTTATTTATTTATGTATTTATTTATTTTGTATTTTTAGTAGAGACGGGGTTTCACCATGCTGGCCAGGCTGGTCTCGAACTCCTGACCTCAGGTGATCCACCCGCCTCGGCCTCCCAAAGTCCTGGGATTACAGGCGTGAGCCACCACATCCAGCCCAGTAAGACATTCTTACCCTGTTGCTGGTATGCCAGGTTTTTGGGTTCCCTTTCCCTGGGCTGCCCTGGTGACCTTGCTCACAGCACCAACCACAGCTATGGTGGCGAAGCGGCATCACAAAGGAAAATCACCTTTTTCCACTTCATGGAATCACAGGGGGAAAAAAAAAACTCTCAATTTTGCAAGATGCTGCCCAGTGAGCTGCATGGGGAACCGGTAAAATTCACATTTTTCATCCCAGCTGTCGCAAAATATACACAACGAAACAGACACAGGTCACCTCGCGCAGCAGTCAACGTCGACCTCACGAGGCTCAGACTTGCCCCCTTTGGTCCCTGGTGTCTTTGTTTGATGCACTCAAGGAGGGAGGGATGACCTCTGACCAGGAATTCAATGGGTGGTCTTAGGGCCAGATGGACGAGCGGACGGTCATCCCCAATCAGGCCTGTTGAGCTTCCACTAACAATTCCTTCAGGGCTCATCAAATGTGACCACACAAATAAGGAGGCTTCTCAGAGTGAGGCTTGCTGGACTTCCGTCAGCGACTCCGTCAGAGATCCCCCTCCACGTGTTCAAACACACACACCACCACTCACAAGCATTTCCACTCAGAGGCACGCACCACGCAGAAGCCGGGTCCAGCTGTCATGGAGCCCAAAACCAAGTGGGGTGACAGAAAGGAAAATAAGATCTGGGTCCCCAAACTCACTATGCCAAAGGAAAAATTGAAGCTTGGAAACTGAGTCACACAAACACAAAAACAAGAAAAAAACTTGCCTTTCCTTTTGTTCTTAAACAGACAGCTACAAGAGAGAAGGCCACGAGTCTCCCCAGGCGGCCTTCCTCACCTGAAAATATAAATGAACAACAAATCAGCCAGGCGAGGTGGCTCACACCTGTAATCCCAGCACTTTGGGAGGCCAAGGCGGGTGGATCACCTGAGGTCAGGAATTCGAGACCAGCCTGGCCAACATGGCAAATACCCCCATAAGAATAGGCCATTAAAGCAAAAATGGACAAATGGAATTACATCAAGTTTTAAACTTTCTGCACAGCAAAGGAAACAATCAGCACTGTGAAGAAATAACTCACAGAAAGGGAGAAAACTATTTACAAACTATCCATCTGACAAAAGATTAATAGCCAAAATATGTAAGGAGCTCAAACATCTCTACAGAAAAAAAATCTAATAATCCAATTTAAAAATGAGCAAAAGATTTGAATAGAAATTTCTCAAAAGAAGACATGCAAATGGCATGGCTGGGCACAGTGGCTCACACCTGTAATCCCAGCACGTTTCGAGGCTGAGGCAGAGAGATTGCTTGAGCTCAGGAGTTCAAGACCAGCCTGGGAAATGTGACAAAATCCTGTCACTACAAAAAATATAAAATTTAGCTGGGCATAGTGTGCCCGTGATCTGGCTACTTGGGAGGCTGAGGTAGGAGGATCACTTGAGCCCAGGAGGTCAAGGCTACAGCGAGATGTGATGTGATCACGTCAGCCTGGGCAACAGAGCAAGACCCTGTCAGAAGAAGAAGGAGAAGGAGAAGGAGAGGAAGAAGGAGGAGGTGGAGGAGGGGGAGGAAAAGGGGGAGGGGAAGGGGGGATATAAATGACAAACAGGTATATGAAAAGTTGCTCAACACCACTGATGATCAGAGAAATGCAAATCAAAATTACAATGAGATCTCATCTCACTCTAGTTAAAATGGCTTTTATTCAAAAGACAGACAATAACAAATGCTGGTGAGGATGTGGAGAGAAGGGATCCCTTGTACACTGTTGGAAGGAATGTAAATTGGTACAACCACAGTGAAGAACAGTGTGGATCACAAGGTCAAGACATCGAGTCCAGCCCGGCCAACATGGTGAAACCCCATCTCTACAAAAATACAGAAATTAGCCGGGCGTGGTGGCACACGCCTATATTCCCAGCTACTCAGGAGGCTGAGGCGGGAGAATCGCTTGAACCCGGGAGGCAGAGGCTGCAGTGAGTTGAGATCGTGCCACTGCACTCCAGCCTGGGCAACAGAGTGAGACTCCATCTCAAAAAAACAAAAATAAAAAACGAAAAACAAACACAAATCAACTGTTCCTCTGCCCCACCCCCTCCTTTCACCTGCAACCTGGAGAGCAGTGGATACAGATCACAGCCTCACAGGAATATGACCCTCCCTTGTTTCCTTTCCTCCTTCCCCTCCGGCCACTTCTTTCTGTAAATATTGAAGCCCCAAAACCTTCTTTGGAAAAGGAGTGGGCTGCACACCCTACTGTGGCTTCTGTCTTTTTTTCCCAGGCATGGCTTCAACCTTGGCAAAGTAAACCTCTGAACTGGTTGAGACCTGTCTCAGTCACTCTGTGGGAGGGGCCTCCCCTGGGGTCAGGGAAGATTTCCCAAGAGGAGAGGCTAAGCAGCGACTCAGGGAGGCCTGGAGCCAACTTCGGTGTTAGGGTTGAGCCAGGGTCAAGGTGGCAGTGCAAGTTAGAGGAAGAGCCTGAGGCCCCAGTGGTGGGAGCAGATGCTGACACACTTTGGACTGTGCCCTGGAGAGGCAGGAACCAGGCCTGAGAGTACTGGCAGCTGCACGTTGGAACAGGAAGCCTGGACTCAGGGAGGTCAGGCAGCAAGCTCATGGCAGCCCAGCCAGAGTCAGCCTGCTCTCCCCGCACTGAGCCCAGGCTGGGAGACAGCCTACCTCCCGCCAGAGCCAGCAGGCAGGTCCCAGCCCAGCCTGCCCCGTCCTGCCCCAGCCTGCCCTGTCCTGCCATCTGCACTCCCCGTCAGGCCTCCTGGTCAGCTCCACAGTCCCTGTCTTCCAAGAGACACAGGCAGCAGCAGCAGGGGCTGGATGCGGGAGGCCGAGAATCAGGGGCGCTCCCCCACAGGACCCCTGAATAGTGACCAGAGAAAGGTCAGGGCAGGATGAGGCCCATGGCCACGGGCAGGTCTCAGGTGGCTGACCTGTCCTAGGAGCACACAGGGCAGGTGTGGCTCCTTCCCTCTTGAACCCAGAAGCCAGGGCAGAGCTCATCTGTGGCCTCATCTGCCAGCCCCAGTAAGCGCCGGGCTCCGGGAGGCCCCGGCTCGCTCTTCCCGGGGCAGCAGCATCTGGCTTTCTGGCTCCAGACGCCGCCTGCTGGGCCAGGCCGTCAGCCAGGTCCCTCCTGACAGCAGTCATGGCTGAATCCAGACTCGAAACAGAGCTGGGAGGCAGCCTGCAGCAAACGTGCCCCAAACTCCACATGCATCTAACTCAATCCTGCAAGAGGAAAGTTCTCTTGAGCATGTGGGAGGAAAGGGCCACGTCAAGGCTGCGCGCTCACCCTGGGGGCCAACGCTCACTCGGCCCTTCGGACCCACAGGACTTTTCCCCACAGGCCCCACCGGCCTCCTCCTGTCATCTGAGAAGCCACCAGGACAAAACTCTTCCACAGCTAGGGCCAAAGGCCTCAGTCATGGCAGCCTCCCCGACCCTATTCTGGTTCAGAGGTTGCCTAATTCAAAATTTTAAAAATTGAAAAAACAAAGGCCCTCCACATGAGAGCGGGCCCGTCCCAGTCTTATGATCTCTCCGCTCTGGCATGTGAGGAGGAGCAGGGAGTGGTGTGTGAGGAGGAGGGAGTGGCGTGTGAGGAGGAGGGAGTGCCGTGTGAGGAGGAGGAGTGCCGTGTGAGGAGGAGGGAGTCCCGTGTGAGGAGGAGGGAGCGGCCTGTGAGGAGGAGGGAGCGGCGTGTGAGGAGGAGGGAGTCCTGTGTGAGGAGGAGGGAGTCCTGTGTGAGGAGGAGGGAGTGCCGTGTGAGGAGGAGGGAGTGGCGTGTGAGGAGGAGGGAGTCCTGTGTGAGGAGGAGGGAGTGGCGTGTGAGGAGGAGGGAGTGCCGTGTGAGGAGGAGGGAGTCCTGTGTGAGGAGGACAGAGTGCCGTGTGAGGAGGAGGGAGTGCCGTGTGAGGAGGAGGGAGTGCTGTGTGAAGAGGAGGGAGTGGCGTGTGAGGAGGAGGGAGTCCTGTGTGAGGAGGAGGGAGTGGCGTGTGAGGAGGAGGGAGTCCTGTGTGAGGAGGAGGGAGTGGCGTGTGAGGAGGAGGGAGTGGCGTGTGAGGAGGAGGGAGTGCTGTGTGAGGAGGAGGGAGTGGCGTGTGAGGAGGAGGGAGTGCCGTGTGAGGAGGAGGGAGTGGCGTGTGAGGAGGAGGGAGTGGCGTGTGAGGAGGGAGTGGCGTGTGAGGAGGAGGGAGTGGCGTGTGAGCAGGAGGGCTGCTCTGTAAGGAGGTAGATGCATGGGTAGAGTTGGCGTTCGGCCAGGTTCCTGACTGGGGACTCCATGGCCCTTGTTACAGTTACGGGTAGAAATGGAATGTCTGTGATGAGTCCTGCTCCGTTTCACCTGCCCCAAGGCAGGACTCCACTCCTCCCCCTCCTTTCTGATCATGGGCCCCAAGGGGGTCATTCAGAGAGGATTCGTCCCACGCCCTGGGGGTAGGAATGCTGGGCACACAGGGGTTCCTGGAGGGGCCACGTGGGTGGCATGGAAGCTCCCCACCCCTTCCCGGAGACCGCGCCAATGCCTCTCATGTGTATCCCTTTATAATTAACTGCAAATGTATTTCCCTGACTTCCCGGAGCCACTCTTGCAAATCAATTAAACGCAAAATGGGGAGGGGCTACAATATTGCTGGGAAAGAGCGTCCCAATCCAGACCCCAAGAGGGGTTCTTGGATGTTGTGCAGGAAAGAATTTTGGTGAACCACAGAGCACAGTGAGAGATGCAGGTTTATTTGAAATGACTCCGTTCTAGAGTGGGGCGTGCTCAGAAAGCAGAAGGAGGGCGGGTCCTCTGTTAGTGCCTCTGCTTACAAGAAACTGTAAGGAGCTGCAATCACTCCTGGAATGTGCAGATGCGCTCACTAGAGATAGCGGCTGTGGGTGCCATCAGTGACCATTCATCCTCCAACCTCAGGCTGCTCACTGACATTATCTCTGAGTAAAGTGGCCTGCACTCTCGGGTTATCTGGACAGTCTGCGGGCTTGCTGGGTGATGCCCCATATGGCCATAAATATTCTGTAATTATAACTGGTGGCCAGCTTGAGACGTGGCTATTTTTAGACCATAAGCATTAACCTTATAGGTGCCTTGTGAGTGCCTCCTACTTACTTCAAGATGGAGTCACTCTGGTCATGTTTCACTAAACCAGAGGCCTGGTGAGCAGGGGTTCCTCTGACAGTGGGAACCTCAACGTCGGGCCAGTCAGCAAGAAGTTCTAGAAGCTGGCCCTTGCAGCTGGGGTGTGTGTGTGTGTGTGTGTGTGTGTAGGTGTCTTGGGGCTGAGCGCTCACGCTGTGGGATCTGACGCTATCTCCAGTTACAGTGTTGGAATGGTGTTGGAGGACACCCAGCTGGTGTGTGTGTGTGTGTGTGTGTGTGTGTGTGTGTGTGTAGGTGTCTCGGGGCTGAGCGCTCACGCTGTGGGATCTGACGCTATCTCCAGGTACAGTGTTGGAATGGTGTTGGACACCCAGCCGGTGTCCGCTGCAGAACTGACGGCCTGCTTGGTGGCGGGGAGACTTCCACCCCCCACGTTTGGCCCCAGCAGTCGTGGGAGTCTTCTGTGTTGACGTCTCCTGTGTGGTGTTGAGTGAGAGACAGGATTAATGGTTCGAGAGTCTTTTCCAAACAGCCCTCTTCCTAAAGCAGCTTGTTTTCTGAATCAGACGGTCCTGTCTTGAAGGGGGCAAATCCACCCACGCTCTCGTCCCACAACTCTTACTGAGCCCCTGCGGTGGCACGGATGGCCCCAGGTGCTGGCTGCGCAGAGAGAAACCCCTGCCCTCACCGCCAACATTCTAGAGGGGAAGACACCCTGCCTGTGCCCCAGTTAAGACCCAGAGGCCTGGACTCCCCCCGGGCCACAGCCTACTGGAGGCTCCAGTCCCCAGAGACAGCTGGGGCATCGCCCCCAAAGCTGTGGCAGCCCCACCCACGGTGCCATCATACCACAGCCAGGACATCTTGTGACACACACAGCCCCAGCCTCAGCCTCCATACACACGCACCACACACACTCATGCAAAACACATACACAGCCACACTGAATGCACCCCTAGATTTGAGATGGGTGTTACAGGTGTCTCTCCGCCCCAGCCCCCTCCTGGCCACGCGGCCACCTGCCGACCCTCGCGTTTCCCCACACCCTCCCCCTACTTCCGTGTGGGGTTCAGAAGCCCCTCCCTGGCGCTCGCCCTGTCACCCAGAAAGGAAACTCACTGTCAACTGGAGAAGAGGCCAGTGGCAGAGCCCCAGCGCCCACAAACCCTCGGAGAGGGCCTGGCGGGAGGAAAGACACGCACCGATGGCAGAGCTGCAGTGCCCTGGCAGAAGCCAGAACCCACAACCTCCCACCTCCCAACCCTTGCCGGTCTCCCCACCTCCGCCTGGGGGATGGCCAAGACACAGCCCAGTCTGGAGCGGGGAGCAGGGACAAGATGACCTCAGGAAGCCCAGGCTACAGGGGTGCCTGCTTCTTCCCCTCCCCCGCTCCACTCCGCAGGCGAGACCCCCAACACTGCTCCCCGACACTCTCCGAGGCACCCCTCCTCCGTGCTCACACCCAAAACACGTCTGCTCACCCGTGGGCCTCCCACTCCGATCACAACGAGGACTGGCCACAAGTCCAGGTGTCAGTGACCTTCACCCCGACCTGGTCCCTGTCCGGCCTCGCCAGGTCAGCACCCGCCGCGCGCACAGCAGGGCCGGGTGGAAGGAGGCCGGGCCTGGCCGTGGCTCAGGCGCCACCTCGCTGGGGAAATTGGGGGGTGGTCTCAGCCCCCTTCTGGTCCTCAGCCTCCCCATCTATCCCAAGAAGCTGGCGCAGGCCTGGGCGGCGAGGGGACCCCCACCGCGGGCTCGCCGACTCCGCCCCCCGGAGGCCCCTCCCGCGCCCCGCCCCTGCCCCCGCCCCGGGGCCGCGCGGGCTGCCTGGGAGTCTGCGGTCCAGCAGCGGTCCAGAGCGCGCGAGGTTCGGGGAGCTCGGCGAGGGTGCTGGTACCTGCGTCCGCCCGGCGGTGAGTCCGCGGGGCCGCGACCGGGACGCCCCCGCCACCTGCGCGCACGCGCTCAGACCCGGCGGCCTCGGCTGCGGTGCACGCGGCCCCGGCCCAGCCACGCGCGGCGGAAGGCGCCCTGCGGGGGCCGGGGCTGGAGACGGTGGGAGAGAGCAAGAGGGGCGCACGGGGAGGCGCAGGAGAGGGGTTGGGGTTGCCGGTGGGTTGGTCCCGCGAGAGCTGAGCCTCTCCTCCTATCCCCCCCCCCCCCCCAGGCCTCCCCGAATGTTTCCAAAGATCTGGGGCGGGAGCGGGCGGAGACTGCCGCCAGGAGCCTCCCGGCCGGCCCTGGGCTGCGCAGCCACTGGAGCCCATCACCCAACTCCAGACGCTCCTGGCTCCCCAGCGTGGGCCGGGAGTGACAGCTTTGCTGACTAGGGGAGGGGGCACGGGACCTTGCAGAGCTCCTGGCCGGAAAGGGAGGATTGACCGCTCCCCCGCGTATCACCCCGGAGCACTGGAACCCGCCCCCGCTTCTTGTTCTGGCACTGGTGGTGCTTGCGGTGAGGTCCAAGGAGCCCAGCCTCCCGGAGTGGACCGCCGGGCCGCTCCCCATTCCCACAGGAGAGGCTCCCGCCTCTTGCTGGCTGGGCAGCCCCTAGATACCTGGCTCCCAGGGGCCAGCTTCCCTGAGCCTGGGGACGAGCCTGCAGCCTGGACCCCACGGGCGCCCCCTACGGCCTGCCGGCTCCCTCTGGGCTCCACAGCCCACCCGGCCTTCCTAATTGCCTTCTGCTCCCACCGGTGCCTTAGCTCAGCCTGGTGGCCCGGCGGGTTGGGTGCCAACCAGTGGGCAGATGGCGGCACCAACTGGACCTGTTTGTGGCCCTGTATGCCAGGACTTCCTCAGAGACAGGTCAGGGATCCCCACACCAGAACCTCACTTTTCGGGGGTGGGGGGATAAGGAATTGGAGATCCTTCCTCCTCGGGTTCCTCCCTGGAGGCGGGGACAGGCCCCAGCTGGACTTGGCACTGGTTTTGGCCATCTGGGGCTCCCACTCCCAACCCCAGGATGTCAGCCCAGATCTCAGGGTCCTGGCCTGCTGCTCTCCCCGTAGGGCCTCTGCGGGCCCCTCTCCAGATCTTTTCTCTGAGGCATCCTCACCCCCAGTGCCCAGCACTAGCTCCCCAGGCCCGGGATGTCCCTCCCCCTCCTCTGCCCACGGCTGTCCCTGGCAGAAGGCAGCAGCCTCCCCCTCCAACACCATGCACTTAGAAAATAGAGAATCACGACCCCAGCAGGGCGTGTTCCAGATTCTTTCTCCAACAGTGCCATGGGCCCCTGCTCAACGGAGGGTCCTGTGCAGAGGCCAAGGAGCAGTACATGGACCCATCTGGCCCCTTCCTGCTGGTGGGACCGGTGGCACGCAGCCTCATCTCTCGGAGCCCATTTCCTAGCCACAGAATGGGGAGTAGCAGATACTTAGTGGGCTGCTGTCCTCAGAACTGAGTAACATCAGGAATGGGGAGTGCTTTCCCCTGGGCCATGTCCCACGTGGCCCCCGGTCTCCATGTCAGGAGAGATGCCTGGGCTCAAGACACTGAGCTGTCCCAAGGAAAGTTCTAGATATAGATTAGCTAATATGCACAGACAGACATACATATAAATGTGTGTATAGATCTCTCTTTTTTTTGAGACGGTCTCACTCTGTTGCCCAGGCTGCAGTGCAGTGGCATGATCACGGTTCACTGCAGCCTTGAACTCCCTGGCTCAAGAGATCCTCCCACCTCAGCCTCCCAAGTAGCTGACCACAGGCACGTACCACGCCCAGCTAAGTTTTGTATTTTTTGTAGAAACAGGAGGTCTCACTCTGTTGCCCAGGCTGGTCTCAAACCCCTGGCCTCATGTGATCCTCTTGCCTTGGCCTCACATAGCGTGGAGATTACAGGCATGAGCCACCGTACCCAGCCCCAGACTAGCTCATAGTATTACTGGTCACCATTCCCCCACCCCAGGACTACTGGCAGAGGCCACTGACTCTGCTTCCTTTTCTGTGATTCGGAGAAGGCTGGTGAGTTTCCTCCTCTTGACTGTACAGCGCCCATGCCAGGTTTCAGGAGGGGTATAGCCTAGAGCATGCCTGCACTGAGTGAGGGGCAGGTCGGGAGAGAAGCAGGGAAGTTCCTGTGTGCTGGCAGGTCCCTGCCCCTCTTTGCTGTGTCCTCATCTGCACAGTGGGGGTGCATGGTCCTGGGGAGGAGCGAGGCACCACTTGGCCCCCTAACCAGCAGTGTCTCTCCGGAGCAGGACGGCTGCTCTGGTTTGTGACTTCCGGACAGGACGGCCATCCTCTCCAGAATGAAGATCTTCTTGCCGGTGCTGCTGGCTGCGCTTCTGGGTGTGGAGCGAGGTGAGGTGCCCTCGGGGACCCCAGAACTTTGTCCGGCTGTGCCCTGCTCGACTCCCAGGGGTCCTTCCAGGCCGCTCCCAGCAGAGGGCTCACCTGGCCTGGCCACACTGTCTCACTGTGTGTTTGGGTGCCACTTGAGCTGCTCGACGGCCAGGGTAGGGTGTCACTGTCTTCGTTCTGCCTCCACCCCAAGGGCTGCTATACGGTAATTTCTCAGTAAATGTCCACTGGGGTCAGGCCTGGGAGGGACACTGGAGGCTTCCCTGAGACAGGTGTGCCCTCCTTCCACAGCCAGCTCGCTGATGTGCTTCTCCTGCCTGAACCAGAAGAGCAATCTGTACTGCCTGAAGCCGACCATCTGCTCCGACCAGGACAACTACTGCGTGACCGTGTCTACTAGTGCCGGCATTGGTGAGTGCCAGGCCTCAGACCACGCCTTCCTCCCCTGGCCGTCTCCCTGGCCCAGGCCGGGGCTCAGCAGAGGCCCTTGCTGTCTGCCTGCAGCCGTCTGCCTCTCCCCTGACAGCCTCATTTCCCATGCAGGGAATCTCGTGACATTTGGCCACAGCCTGAGCAAGACCTGTTCCCCGGCCTGCCCCCTCCCAGAAGGCATCAATGTTGGTGTGGCTTCCATGGGCATCAGCTGCTGCCAGAGCTTCCTGTGCAATTTCAGTGCAGCCGACGGCGGGCTGCGGGCAAGCGCTACCCTGCTGGGCGCCGGGCTGCTGCTGAGCCTGCTGCCGGCCCTGCTGCGGTTCGGCCCCTGACCGCCCAGACCCTGTCCCCCGATCCCCCAGCTCAGGAAGGAAAGCCCAGCCCTTTCTGGATCCCACAGGGTATGGGAGCCCCTGACTTCTCACGTGCCTGCTCTGTGCCCTTGGTCCCAGGTCAGGCCCACCCCATGCACCTCCACCTGCCCCAGCCCCTGCCGCTGCCCCAAGTGGGGCCAGCTGCCCTTACTTCTGGGGTCGATGATGTGACCTTCCTTGGGGGACTGCGGAAGGGACGAGGGTTCCCTGGAGTCTTAGGGTCCTTCGTCAGGACCAAGTCCCATGGACACGCTGACAGTCCCCAGGGAGGCTGTGTCAGTAGGGATGTGTGCCTAGCTGTGTACGTGGGTGTGCAGTGCATGTGGGAGCACGTGGCGTCTTCTGGGGGCGGTGTTTGGGGAGGGAGGGGTGCCGGCAGCCTGGAGAGCCTCAGTGTCCTGTAGCGCCTGCCCTGGCACAGCTGCATGCCCGTCAAGGGCAGCCTTTGGGAGCTGGGATTTCTGCCGCTTCCAGGTCTAGGCCCCGCCCCAAATCCAGCCAGTCCTGCCCCAGCCCACCCCTACATTGGAGCCCTCCTGCTGCTGTGGTGCCTCAAATAAATACAGATGTCCCCCAGCTTCCTGCTCTGAGCATGGCTGCCCCATGGGGGAAAAGGCAGAGCACCCCAGGTTTGGAGAGTTCTGGGGTCTTCTGTGGTACGGCCCGGGGGGTGGTCGGGGAGGAGGAGTCGTCCCCTGAGCCATAGCCAGCAGCTTGCCTGGCCTCCGAGGGAGCCCCTCGCCAGCGCTCTGCCCTTTCTCCTGCCCCAGGCTCGGCAGGTCGAGTGAGTTCGGCCTCCCACAGCAGGAGGAGGTCGGGGGGCATGGAGGAAAGAAAGCAGGTGCCAGAAGGAGCACGCTCAGGCTGGGGCAGCACCCAGGGCTCTCTAGGACTTGGGAATGGAGGGTGTCTGTCTGGACCCGCTGGTGCAGAGGGCACAAAAGCTGGGCTGGGGCAGGACAGACAGTCCGGAGTTCAGTGAGTGGCCTTTGAGAGGAGCAGGGGGCTCCCACGCAAAAGCTCGGGGCAGCAACCCTGACCCATCCATGCCTGGGACGGCAGCGCTGCCCGCTTCCCCCTGGCAAGCAGGTGGCGGCCTCCTGACAGAGGAACCCGGCCCAGGCCACCATCTGCAGGCAGGTGCTGTGCACAGCCCAGAGGGCTCTTTGGGCTGGAGAGAGAAAACAAGCAGACACGCAATGGAGGTGTGTTTGTTTGTTTATCTGGGACAACGGGAGGAAACGGACCAGGGTCTCAGCCACTCAGCGCCGACCCTGGATTTCCCTGGCTGGCCAGAAACTGTGCTGTGTGTGTCAAGATTCCAGGGGCACCGTCCAGCAGGAGGGGCCGGTGGTCACCATGGAAGCCCAAGATTCCCACCCCTGGCAGCTGATGTGAATAGCCGGGTCCTCCCAGGTCCCTGAGGTCAAGGCAGGTCAACGACCTGTGTCCTCCTCCTGGGTCCCTGAGGTAGTGATTCCTGTCTGAAACACACGAATCATTACTGCCACCCAAGAAGGGCCCGTTGTAACTGAGCAAGAGGACCTGGAAGGGGTCACCGGGAGGAGGGGCCTGCCGCCAATCACCACTCCCTGTGGACAGACCCTGCAGAGACTGAGCTTGAGATTCTGTGGGGAGTTTGGATTTGCTGAGTGGGTTGCTCTAGCATTGAGAAATGCAAGCAGAGAACAGAGGGTGGAAACCAGATGGTCCAGGAGCCTGGGCACGGTAGCCAGGAGGACAGAGATCCCGGCATTCGGGTCCCAGTGTGCAGTGCATTCACTGCATTGTTCACTCGGAATCACAGGTGGCTTTGCTGGAGGGACAGACCAGTTGATCATAGTGGAGCTGGTGAGAGGAAGTTGCACCCAAAAGCCATGGCCAGGAACCTGGATCTGACTCCAGGGACACAGGAACATGGTGGGCGCTGGGCAATGATAGAATTTCTAACAAATGCTTGGTTTCTGCTAAAGCTAATTTTCGCTTCCATCTCTGGCATCTCCTCCACTTCCCAGGTGAGCTCACTGGTTTCTAAGTCTCGCAACCACACTGAGACGAGGGCGCAGTCATCCCCTCGTTTCCCCAGGGGAGACAGTCTCAGAGTGGAAGCTGCTTGTCCTCCTGGGATCTGGAACTCGGGGGCCCAGCTCTCCCTCTGCTCTGGGTTTAGGGCTGGGGTCAGAGGCAGCCCTGACCTCCTTCGGGTAGCAGAGAGACTGGTTCCGCCGGGTTCCTGCCGCCCCGCCCTCTGGAGGCAGGAGGCCCCCCAAGGACAGGTGGTTTCCAGGAACCGAGGGAGGGAGTGGAGTCCGGGAGCAGAGGGAGGGAGCCCGGGTTGTGTCCTGGGCCTGGAGCAGAGAAGGGAGGAGCCCAGCGCGCTCAGTTTCAATTTCCTGAAGCCTGAGGGAGGGAGAGGAAGGGAACCTCACCTCAGGGCTCTGGACCGGAGCCTCCCGCCCAGGGCCCACCACACCCTGCTAGGAGCTGGGATTTCCCAGTCTCCACGTCGACCCGAACTGGGCCCCCTCCTCTCCACAGCCCATCCAGCCCCACTTTCCCGCTTCCCGGCATCTGACCATGGATGAGCCTCTGGAGGATGGGGAGCCTGGAGCCTGCCCCAGCGCTGCGCCTCACCCACCCCCCACCGCTCAGCCCCTGTGGGGACTTCCTGCAGTGAGGCCCAGGCAGAACCCTGCGCTGCCTCCCCCATCAACAAACAGCCTCTGCCCCCTTGACACCCCCGCCCTCTGCGGTGCCTTGCAGGAGTCACCAGCCTGTGGGCCCGGGACCGTTTCACACATCCGGCAGCCACAGCTGGCCTGGGCCCTTAGTGCCTCCACCCCTCCGCCCCCTCTGTCAGCCCCCAACAAGTCTTCCTGGGGGGCCCCAGCCCTGAGTGCAAGACCCTCCGGGCTGCTTCTGGACCTCGGGCTGGGGCTGAGCCTGATCCTGGCTGGAAATGAGCACAGGGCTGGGCCACCTGGGGAAGGCCCTCCAGTCTCTGAACCCCACCCTGGGGAATTTGCTGGGACCCCCTTGAAGGCCACAGACCAGACCCCAAGGGTTAATAAGGGAACAAAGTCCTTGGGTTGAACACGCGCATTTACTATCTGGGCCAGCGGGCATCTAGGCTGCTGGGTGAGGGGGTCTCTGGGCTGCTGGGCGGCTAGGCGAGGGCATCAGGGCAGGAGCTGAGGGCTGCACAGGGCAACCACCCTGCGCTCCTATTTACCCACCAGGGGCAGTGCCAGGGTGGGCTGGGCTCACAGCAGGGCCCAAAGGAAGAGGCCCAGGCTGAGCAGGAGCTCCCTGACGGCCAGGCCCCAAAGGCCGCGCCGCGCTGTGGCTGCCTTGTTACAGAGGCTGTTTTCACAGCAGGTCATGTCCAGCTTCTCAGTCTTCAAGTCCATCAGTCCATCCTCAGTTTCTATGGGGTAAGACCCTCCATGGACCACTGGATGGGTGAGGTTCATAATCTGGGCACGGGGTGGGGGCACAGCCCTTGCTAGCGTAGCTGAATTTCTGCCCTGTGGGTGAGAGGAGGGCGGCTGGCACAGGAGGCCCCACCCGACCCCCTCGGACCTGCCCCAGGACCGCCCCCTTCAGGGAACCTTGAAGCCAGTGGCGACACGGAGACAAGCAGAAGAGAATGGGGGGTGGCCCCAGGCTCCACGCCAAGTCTGTGGTCCGTTAGATGGAGGTCCCTGAGCTCTGTCCCCAGATCCAAGCTTCTACCAGGCCAGGGGGCTCAAGGCAGAGCCCCTGGGATGCTGCCTGAGAGTGCCCTTTCCACCCCTTACCTGCTTACAGACGCCGGGTCCCACCCGGACTCACCATTGGTAGTGCCAGTGACCACAGAGGAGGGGCAGCTTTGAGCCTGCATGGGGTCGGAGACGGGTGGCACAGGCTGGGGTCCAAGACACCACAGCACTGGAAGCACTCAAGGCCCTGACTCGAGATGGGGCGGGGAGGGTGCAGGTCAGGGTCCCAGGCTGAAGGGTGGGTTCCAGTCCCTCTCACCAGCACAGGCAGCAGGCCTGGGCAGCACACAGGTAGGCTCAGGTGCCCTTGGCTACTCAGAATTGTGGGCAGGGTCCTGCTGGCATCTGGAGCCCCCAGCATCGAGAGGGTCTCACTCCCACCTTCAGGCCTCCTTCCCATCCTCCACCCTCAGCCCCCACTTACAGGGCTGCACCCACAGCTGCGCCAGCAGCAGCAGGGGCCGGTGACCTTCATGGTCTTGGGTGTGGGTGCATTGAGGGCAGGTGTGGCACAGAGGCTCCGAGCCTGGAAAGAGCTAGGGGAGGCCTTGCACCCCCGAGCCTGGGAACCTCTGCCCCACGTCTGGTTTATGAGGAGGAACCCAGATTGCTTGTGTAATATGCACACAGCCGATGGCCTCACCCCATCATCTCGTAGTACGGGAACTGAGGGGTAGAAACCCTTCCGTCCTGACCTGGCTGCTCTAGAAGGCAGATGTGACCTCGAGCAAGACCCCCCTCACTCCACCCCTTCTGTGCCTGGAAGGCAGACGTGACCTGATCTGGCTGCTCTGGAAGGCAGACGTGACCTCGAGCAAGACCACCCCCCCACCCCCCCACCCCTTCTCTGCCTGGGGCCTCCCAGAGCTCAGGGTGTGAGCAGAACAGACCCGGAAGGAGGAGGGGCTGTCGTGAGGAGAGAAGCGAGAGGGTGTCCCCTGGGGTGGGAGGTTGCCTTAGAAGGAGAAATTGTGACTCAATAGAGAGGAGGGTCCTGGACTAGGGCCCTGAGTTTCAGTTTCAGTTTCCTGGTGCATCAGGAGCAAGCTTCTTCCTGGTGTCAGAAGCAAGAGAGAAAAGCAGCCGTGAGACTCAGGTCATCCCACTCAGGATGAGGGTCTCTGGCTGAGCCCACCACTGGCAGGCCCCTGTGCAGACAGAGCCTGGGAGGGGCCAGCGGGGCAACAAGCTCTGACACTGAGACCCCAGGGCAGGCATCCCTTGTTTTCTGTGCAGGGAGCAGAGGCCCCTGTAATGGGGTGGGGCGACATGGGGGCTCCCTCGGTGGGGGGGGGTCCTGGCCACTCCTGGAACCACCCCTGTCCCTCCCAGTCAGTGCCCCCTGCCCACCCCCATCACACCCACACCTGAATTTGTTCTTCAGGGGAATCAGAAGACACAGGAAATGGGCCAGGGGTGACTGCAGACTCCGCCCCCGCACCCCCCCACCAGGTGCTGGGCAGAAGGAGGGAGAGAGCTTCCTGGACTGCGGGGACAGCCCTTGATCCTTGATCCGAAGACAGATAAAGGCAGCACACCCGCATAAGAATGGGTCGCCTTTCAGGTGGGAGGTCCCCTCTAAAAATCAGAATCCACCCTGTGCCCTCAGGGGTCTCTGCTTGGAGACTCCATGGCATCTGAGAGGATGAGCCAGGTGAGGTGGGGGTGGTGAGCGGGGAGGACAGGACAGAGCTGCAGGCAGCAGGCACAAAAGACTCCCCAGTGGCTCCTGGCAGCTGTGGGCAAGGCGCAGGCCCAAGAAGCCTGACTGCCCCGCCAAGCAGTGCACCAGAGCACAGGTCAGACCTGAAGGGGCAGCGCCAGCAGGGCCCATGGTCCGCGGGTCACTCTGCTGGCCCTGCAGTCACACTGCTCGGGTCCCACGGCCTGATGATGGCTGAGCCAGACATCATAACACCAAGCAATGGAGAAGTTAGAATACTGCTAGGGATACTGACTTGTTGTATTTTTGAATCTTAAAATATATGTTTTAATCTGACCGTCCATAAGCAGTGCCTGTTACATGCCAGTCAGAGCACAAGCATCCCCGAGAGGTGTGCACTCTGTGTGTCTATGGATGATGAAAGCACGGCTTTCACACAGCAAATTATCCTCACTTCATGTGATGCCTTCTACTTTATTTGAAAAGTATCGATTGTGTCCCACTCAATTGATTTTATACCCTCTATGCACATGGTCCCCAGTTTATTGGCAGGGGGATTATTTGGTGTTTTGTTTGTTTTTGTTTTTGAGATGGAGTCGTGCTCTTGTCGCCCAGGCTGGAGTGCAGTGGCACGATCTCGGCTCACCGCAACCTCCGGCTCCCAGGTTCCAGAGATTCTCCTGCCTCAGCCTCCCGAGAAACTGGGATTAAAGGCGTGTGCCACCATGCCTGGCTAGTTTTTGTATTTCTAGTAGAGATGGGGTTTCACCATGTTAGTCAGGCTGGTCTCGAACTCCTGACCTCAAGTGATTTGCCTGCCTCAGCTTCCCAAAGTGCTGAGATTACAGGCATGAGCCACCACACCTGGCCTGTTTTGTTTTCTGAGATAGGGTCTCCCTCTGTCGCCCAGGCTGGAGTGCAGTGGTACAATCACAGCTCATTGCAGCCTCAACCTCCTTCCCAACCTCAGCCTGCAGGGGAGGGGAGGGAGAGGAAGGGAAAAGGCTCATCTCAGGGCTCTGAACCTGAGCCTCCCGCCGGGGATTTCCCAGTCTCCACGCCAGCCCGGAACTGGGCGCCCTCCTCTCTGCAGCCCCATCCAGCCCCTGCTTCCCAGCATCTGCCTGCAAACGAGCCTCCGGAGGATGGGCAGGGTCCTGGCACTGCCCTCACCAGCCCCCCACCACTCTGCCCCTGTGGGGACCTCGGGAGGTAAGGCCCAGGCAGGACCCTGTGCCGCCTTCCCCATCCTTGACGCCCTTGTTACAGAGGCTCTTTTCACAGCAGGTCATGTCCAGCTTCTCAGTCTTCAAGTCCATCAGTCCATCCTCAGTTTCTGTGGGGTAAGACCTGCCAGGGACCACAGGATGGGTGAGGTTCATAATCTGGACATAGGGCCACAGCCTTTGCTAGTATAGCTGCACTTCTGCCCTGGGCGAGAGAGGAGGGCGTCTGGCACAGGAAGCCCCACCCAACCCCCTCAGACCCTCCCCAGGGCCACCCCCTTCAGGGAACCTTGAAGCCAGTGTGGACACGGAGACAACCAGGAGACAAGCAGAAGAGAACGGGCCGCGGCCCCCAGGCCCACGCCAAGTCTGCAGTCCTCCCAGGCTCAAGCGATCCTCCTGCCTCAGCTTCCAAGTAGCTGGGACCACAGGCACCGCCACTACACCCAGCTATTTTTTTAAAAAAATTTTTATAGATATGGGATCTCACTGTGTTGCCCAGGCTGATCTTGAACTCTTGGGCCCAAGTGATCCCCCTGCCTCAGCCTCCCAAAATGCTGGAATTATAAGTGTGAGCCACTGCACCCGGCCTGGTCCACAATTTAAAAACACACAGCCACCATTCCCTCTCCAGAAAGCACCCAGGTCCCTTTGGGAGAACCAGCCTCCTCCATGGGGAAAACTTGGGACCTGCCTTCCCACCTGGGGAGCAGAGGGATCTCTGGAAAATCCTTCTGACGGACCTTCCCCTCAGTGCCCGATCCATACTCAAAAGGAGAAAAAGTAAGAAATATACAAAGATAGCAGATACACCGTGGCAGTTCCCCAAATAGCTGAGCGACTAGCACAGAGGCGATATTGAAGAGAGACATTTCCAGAACTGATAAAGTGGATCCAGCCACAGATCAGGCAGCCTAGAAAATTTCAGGCAGCGTCAACAAATAAATAACCCCACATGCACCTGTGAAAATGCAGAAGCCCAAAGAAAAACAGTCCTGCCGATGGCCAGAGAAAAAGATCAGCCACCAGGGGGCGGTAGTGAGAAGGACAACTATGGAAGCCAGGAGAGATGATAGCCCTGAATTCACAGGCAACAAGAGCATTGGAAGAAAGACTTTGTCAGACAGACAGAAAGGTTATCACCAACATACTTCCAACATACTTGTACTAAAAGAAAATTTTATTTTATTTATTTATTTATTTATTTATTTATTTTATTTATTTATTTTAGACAGGATCTCACTTTGTTGCCCAAGCTGGAGTGCAGTGGTGGGAACACAGCTTATTGTAGCCTTGACCCAGGCTCAAGCGATCCTCCTGTCTCTGCCCCCGAAGTAGCTGGGATGACAGGTGTACACCACCATGCCCAGCTAATTTTTGTATTTTTGTAGAGGCAGGGTTTCGCCATTTTGCCCCAGCTGGTCTCGAACTCCCGTGCTCAAGGAATACAGGTGTGAGCCACAGCACCAGCCAAGAACGTCTTTTAAAAAGCGATCTTGGCCGGGCGCGGTGGCTCAAGCCTGTAATCCCAGCACTTTGGGAGGCCGAGACGGGCGGATCACGAGGTCAACAGATCGAGACCATCCTGGCTAACCCGGTGAAACCCCGTCTCTACTAAAAAATACAAAAAACTAGCCGGGTGAGGTGGCAGGCGCCTGTAGTCCCAGCTACTCGGGAGGCTGAGGCAGGAGAATGGCGTAAACCCGGGAGGCGGAGCTTGCAGTGAACTGAGATCCGGCCACTGCACTCCAGCCTGGGCGACATAGCGAGACTCTGTCTCAAAAAAAAAAAAAAAAAAAAGCGATCTTGCTGGGCACGCTGGCTCATGCCTGTAATCCCAGCACTTTGGGAGGCCGAGGCAGGTGGATCACAAGGTCAGGAGTTCAAGACCAGCCTGGCCAAGATGGTAAAACCACATCTCTACTAAAATTACTAAAATTAGCCAGGTGTAGTGGTGGGCTCCTGTAATCCCAGCTACTTGGCAGGCTGAGGTGGGAGAATTGCTTGAACCCGCAGGCAGAGGCTGCAGTGAGCCGAGATTGCGCCAGTGCACTCCAGCCTGGCAACAGAGCAAGACCCCATCTCAAAACCAAAAAAAAAAAAAAAATTTCAATTTAAAAATTTAGAAAATAAAATAAATTTTAAAATTAATAAAAGAAAGGTAACCGACACAGAAAACTGGACACAGCGATTCCAGAACACACATCTTTTTCAAGTACACACAAACATTCACAACTATCGATCACATAATGAGCCATGAAAAAGTTTCCACAAATTAATTGAAATCATACAGAGTGGCTTCTCTAATTACACTTCAATTAGACCAGAAATTATTAACCAAAACGAGACAATCCTCCTCTGTTTGGAAATGAACAAGTATATTTATAAATAACCCATATGTCACAGAAGAAATCAAAATGAAAATAGGATTTCCCTGTTGCCGAATGCAACAGGAATGCAGTGGGTACAATCAAAGCTCACTGCAGCCCTGACCTCCTGGGCTCAAGTGGTCCTCCTGCCTCAATCTCCTAAGTAGCTGAGACCACAGGCACACACCACATCTTGCTAGTTTTTAATTTATTTATTTATTTATTTATTTGGGACGGAGCTTTGCTCTTGTTGCCCAGGCTAGAGTGTAGTGGCACGATCTCAGCTCTGCAGCCTCTACCTCTAGGTTCAAGCGATTCTCCTGTCTCAGCCTCCCAAGTAGCTGGGACGACAGGCATGCACTACCACACCTGGCTAATTTTTGTATTTTTAGTAGAGACGAGGTTCCACTACGTTGGCCATGGTTGGGCTCGAACTCCTGACCTCAGGTGATCCGCCTTCCTCAGCCTCCCAAAGTGCTGGGATTGCAGGCATGAGCCACCACGGCCGGCCATACCTGCATGCTTTGAGAGAACTGTATCCACTGCCAGGTCTCAGAAACCAATACCTCAAATTATGGCACTTTGACATGCTGAAGAAACTTCAAGAACTTTCTCTTCTCCCCCACAACCCACAGACTCTCCCAAAGTCAGGATGGAGTTCTGTAAACTTCCTTTGTCTGCCTAAAGTCTGAACCCACCAAGAACAATTGTATTTTCCTCCCCCTACCCCAAGACAAAGAATGTCACCATATCTGAACACACCCTTTCAAAAGATAATCATGTCTGTCCCGCAGGCCCATCCACATTCCAAAGAGAACTGTCTACAAGTTCATCTCTGCTCCCTGCTCCACTGCCCTCAGAATTCCTCTTCTCTCCCCATGGCCTGTGTGGCCAGGGTGGTCCCTCAGCGTCTGAACCCCGCTGCAGGGTGGGGGATATCACTCTGTGTTTCCCCCTGTGAACACGTTAATAAACCTGTGTGCCTTTTCTCCAGTTAATCTGCCTTTTCTAAGTTGAGTTTTCATGGAAACGTCAGGGTGAAAAGGGAAGATTTCCCATTGGCCCTTACCTTCCTACATTAAAAAAAAATTCAGGCTAGGCACAGGGACTCATGCCTGTAATGCCAGCACTTTGGGAGGCCAACGCCGGAGGTCAGGAGTTGGAAACCAGCCTGACCAACATAGCGAAACCCTGCCTCTACTAAAAATACAAAAATTAGCCGAGCGTAGTGGCACACACCTATAATCCCAGCTACTTGGGAGGCTGAGACAGGAGAATCGCTGGAACCCGGGAGGCGGAGGTTGCAGTGAGCCAAGATCGTGCCATTGCACTCCAGCCTGGGTGACAGAGCGAGACTCCATCTCAAAAAAAAAGATTCAACATCGATGAATGAAGCATTCATCACAGGAAGTTACAGAAAGAACAGCAAATGGAATCCAAAAAAAAACAGAAGAAAGAAACTAATAAAAGTGACATCAGAAATTAATAATACATAAATTATGTATACATTAGATAGGATTCATAAGTTAGTTATTTCTTTGGGTAAACTAAAAACTTGGATGACTCTTGCTTTTTTTTTTTTTTTTTTTTTTTTGAGACGGAGTCTCGCACTGTCACCCAGGCTGGAGTGCAGTGGCCGGATCTCAGCTCACTGCAAGCTCCGCCTCCCGGGTTCAGGCCATTCTCCTGCCTCCGCCTCCCGAGTAGCTGGGACTACAGGCGTCCGCCACCCCGGCCGGCTAGTTTTTTGTATTTTTTAGTAGAGACGGGGTTTCACCGTGTTAACCAGGATGGTCTCGATCTCCTGACCTCGTGATCCGCCCGTCTCGGCCTCCCAAAGTGCTGGGATTACAGGTTTGAGCCACCGTGCCCGGCCTTTTTTTTTTTTTTTTAGACAGGGTCTCACTCTGTTGCCTGAGCTGGAGTGCAGTAGTGCAGTCTCAGCTGACTGCAAGCTCTGCCTCCCAGGTTCAAGCAATTCTTGTGTTTCAGCCTCCCAAGTAGCTGGGATTACAGGCTTGTGCAACCATGCCCAGCTAATATTTGTATTTTTTGTGGAGATGAGGTTTCACCATGTTGGCCAGGCTGGTCTCAAACTCCTGACCTCAAATGATCCACCTGCCTCAACCTCCCAAAGTGCTGGGATTACAGGTGTGAGCCACTGTGCCCAGCCTTAAAAATGTGGATAATTCTTGTGAGAGACCCGTCAGAAAAAGAAGAGGAGAAAAACAGCCATAATAGCAACGGGAAAAAAAATCAGGATCAACAGAGGCTTCAGCCAGGCGCAGTGGCTCACGCCTGTAATCCCAACACTTTGGGAAGCCGAGGCAGGTGGATCCCTTGAGCCCAAGGGCGAAGGAGCAAAGGGGGAAGCACCACACACTTTCAAACCATCAGATCTCCTGAGAACTCACTCACTATCCCCAGAACAGCAAGGGGGAAATCTGACCCCATGATCGAATCACCTCCCACCAGGCCCCTCCACCTATTCCACATGAGATCTAGGGGGCCGGGGGGGACACAAATCCAAACCATATCAGCCTGTAACTTCTTTCTCCCTGAAGGGTGTAAAATCGAGCTGTACCCCGGCCATCTTGGGCACGTGTTCTCAGGACCTCCTGAGTCTCTGTCACAGACCACGGTCCTCACATTTGGCTCAGAATAAACCTCTTCAAATATTTTAGAGTTTGGTTTTCTTTCATCAACACATCCCTCCTGTAAAACACAGAGTAAGCTGGAGAGAACGGCTCACACCTGTCATCTCGACACTTTGGGAGACCAAGGTGGGAGGATCATTTGAGGCCAGGAGTTCAAGAGACCAGCTTGGCCAACAAAGCAAGACCTCATCTCTAAAAAAAAAAAAAAATAAGTAAATAAAAATAAATGCATAGTGACTTCACTCTTTTCTCTCAGAGCCTCTAATTGTCACTTTTGTGAGTTTCTTCACGGTCTCTTGAACTGTACTCAGGGTGTCAAGAGGTACAGTCGGGAAGAATGGGGCCTCTAATGGGGGGTTAACAGCATCATTCCGGGAGGCATGAGGGAGGCAGCGGAAGAGGGGCTGTGGTGTGGCCTTCGCACACTGCAAGTCCTGGAGGTCAGCAGAGGCAGGACGTCCAGACAGTGGATGCATGAGTGGAGAAGCCTTCAGCCGCCCTGACTCCACCTAGGAGGTGCCCCAAGGCAGAACCAGCAGCTGAGCCTGGCCAGCCCCGGCAGCCATGAGAGACAGTAAGTTTTGGGGTGACCAACGGGGAGCCCCAGCAGGAGCCCAGCAGGAGAGAGAAGCTGGGTATTGATCCTGCTGGCCCCTCCTGCAGTCCGCAGGACTGTCCACAGCCCTCGCTCCTCTTAAGCAGCTCACCTGCCTTGGAGGCCCCTCTCCTCCTGGCCCCTCTTTTTGGGCCTGGGTTGGGGGTGGCAGGGGTCCTGTCACTGCACCCGGAGGGGGATATAGCGCCGGATTGTTTCCGGGCAGCCCACCCCTGTAAGGGGGCCTGGGGCTGGGCCCAGTAGCTCACACCTGTAATTCAGCACTTTGGGAGGCTGAGGCAGGAGGATCGCTTGAGCCCCGGAGTTCGAGAGCAGCCTGGGTAACACAGAGAGACCCCACTTCTACTTGAGAGACAGAGAGAGAGAGGGGGACGGAGGGAGGGAGGGAGGGAGAGGCTCTTGGTAAACGCTCCTATTTTGTAAACTCTCTTCCTATTTTGTGATTAGGATGCTCCATCAGTTGCTGCCACCACTTGCTGGAGACGCTGCATGACCCTGACTCCTCTCAAAGGGTGAAAGGCTCAATGGCACCCCAGACGCCCCCTCAGGCAGAGGATAAACTCCCCGTCCCACCACCTTCCTGGCCTCCGTGAGAGTGGCGTGCGGGCTGACCCTGGAGGAAGAGGGACATTCGAACGGGGTGGGCGGCCTTCTACTGCTAGGCTGGGCTCTGGGGTGGGTGGAGACTGGCCGCCACAGGCCATCAGCCTTCAGGGTTCTGGAAGCAGGGAGGGCAGAGGCTGGCCCAGCCGATGGGAGACCCCGCAGAGGCGTGGCCTCCGGGCTAATCCTGCCCCAACTCTCCCAGGGCGGGATTTCTTTTCTTTTTTCCTTTAATCTCTTTATCTACAGGCTCCAAGGCTTAATGAGCTCCAGATGTCTCAGCATGCCAGGAGAGGCTTGGGATCCCCTGCCAAATACCAGGGAGATAAGAACGCACCAGATGGGCACAAACCAGAGCTGGTGACCCCAGTTCCCTTTAAGTCAGTGACATGTCATTACAAGGCGGAAGTCCCCGCCCGGGAGAACAGTCCCCAGGGCTTGCTAAGCATGCGTGGTATCAAGAGGCGCACGGAGGTGCTCCTGCAGCCTCCTCCCCGCATGGGACTCCTCACGACCCCGGCCTCAGCCTCCCCCACAGGGCAGGGGCTCACTCTCACCCACTCTGGGCCAGGAACGCAGCCTTTCGTCCAATTGGGTGTTCTTTCTTTGCGACTGATACAAAGTGGGGACAAACGCCGCTTCCAGTGATGCCCGGGCCCCAGGAGGCTGGGGGAGAAGCGCCCGCTGCCCGGCCTTCCACCTGAGCTGCCTCCAACACTTCCCAGCCCAGACCCCTGCAGCTGTGAGGCGAGGCGGAGAGGGGCTGCCTGCGGGGAGGGGGCTGCGTGCGGGGAGGGGCTGCGTGCGGGGACTGGGCTGCGTGCGGGGAGGGGGCTGCGTGCGGGGAGGGGCTGCCTGCGGGGAGGGGGCTGCGTGCGGGGAGGGGGCTGCGTGCGGGGAGGGGCTGCGTGCGGGAGGAGGCTGCCTGCGGGGAGCGAGCTGACTATGGGGAGGAGCTGCCTGCGGGGAGGGGACTGACTGCCGGGCAGGCCGCGTGGTTCCCCCGAGAGTGGGGGACCCGTGACGTCAGGCAACATTTCTCCAAAGCCTCCCTCACCTCGTCCTTTGGGATCTGGGGTGCTCAGAGGAAGGGGGAAGCCGGGTGGGTGTGGAGAGGGTCACTGGAGAGGGGAAAGGCCGGAGTGATCCCCTTGGGGAGGAGGCAGAGGAGAAGCTGTGGAGACCCAGAGAGAAGAGGTGGGGTGCGCCTGGGCCTCTCAAGTTTGTTTCCCAGAACCCGGGAAGATTACGGTAGAAGGGAGGACCCTGTGGGGAAGAAGTTTCCAGAGACCTTCTGGAGAGGTGAGCCAGGGCCAGCCAGGGCCAGAAGCAGGCCAGCTGCAGACCCCAGGCCAGCTGCAGTGGAGAGTCAGTGCTGCAGGAGGCTTGGGAACCAGGGCTGCCCTCCTTGGGCTGAAACCTGTGCCTAGAAGACCATGGCCCTGGGCAAAAGCGCTGCTTTCTGGGCCCACTGGCGGGTAGGGCATGACACCATGGTGCCAGGGGCAGGGGGCTACATGAGGAGGTAGACAAGCGGCCTGAGTCACCAGGTGCAACCACTGCACCCCATTGTGACTGCCCCTGGGTCTGACACAGATTTGGGATGGTCGCGAATTTCCCTTGACCTCCTTAGGCACTCATGAGTTTCTAGGTTGAGCAAATAAAAAGTCCAAGATGCCCAGTTTATTCTGAATCTCAGATAAACAACAAATAGTCATTTTTACCAATGTTGGAGACATACTTATGCTAAAATTGTTTATCTGAAATTCAAATTTAGTTGGGCATCTTACCCAGCACAGCTGGGTGGTGGCTGTCACACTGTGCAGTTGGAGGGACCAGGACGTCTCGGATGGAGGCGTCTGGCCAGTGTGGGAGACCAGGACCCGGTCATGAGATGTGGCTCCTGGCATGGCAGGGCAAAGCCTCTGCTGGTCGTCTGAGCCCAGCCCTGACCCCAGGCTGAGAACGCCGTCCACCCAGACCGTTCTGAGCCCAGCCCCGACCCCAGGCTGAGCACGCCGTCCGCCCAGACCGTTCTGAGCCCAGCCCTGACCCCAGGCTGAGATGGCCGTCTGCCCAGACCATTCTGAGCCCAGCCCTGAGCCCAGCGCTGACTCCAGGCTGAGAGGGCCATCCGCCCCGACCGTTCTGAGCCCAGCCCTGACTGCAGGCTGAGACAGGCGTTCATTCACCCAGACCGCAGTTCTGAGCCAGCCTGACCTCAAGTGATCCACTCACCTTGGCCTCCCAAAGTGCTAGGATTACATGTGTGAGCCACCACGCCCAGCCCAATTTACTCTTTACACTAGAATTGGCAGTAGGTGGGCCTGGTGGCTCACATCTGTAATCTCATCACTTTGGGAGGCCAAGGCAGGAAGATAGCTTGAGGCCAGGAGTGAAACCACTTTAGCAAGATTATAACAATGAGAGGAGGCCAGGCGTGGTGGCTCATGCCTGTAATCCCAGCACTTTGGGAGGCCGAGGCGGGTGGATCACAAGGTCAGGAGATCGGGACCATCCTGACTAACGCAGTGAAACCCTGTCTCTAATAAAACTACAAAAAAAAAAAAAAAATAGCGGGACGTGGTGGCAGGTGCCTGTAGTCCCAGCTACTCAGGAGGCTGAGGCAGGAGAATGGCGTGAACCTGGGAAGCAGAGCTTGCAATGAGCTGAGATTGCACCACTGCACTCCAGCTTGGGTGACAGAGTGAGACTCCTGCTCAAAAAAAAGAGAGGAATCTAACATAACTGACTCCAGCTTGCTTCTAATCTCACAAACTAACCTGCCTTTGCTCAGGTGGCATAGGCCAAGCTAACTATGGGAGGAATTTAGTTCATAGTTTAAAGTAAGGATGGGCCAGGCATGATGACTCACCCCTGTAATACCTTTGAAAGACCGAGGCAGGTGAATCACCTGCAGTCAGGAGTTCAAGACCAGCCTGACCAACATGACGAAACTCTGTCTCTACTAAAAAAAAATAAAAATTAGCTGACATGGTGGTGGGCACCTGTAATCCCAGCTACTCAGGAAGCTGAGGCAGGAGAATCACTTGAACCTGAGATGCGGAGGTTGCAGTGAGCCGAGATTGTGCCATTGTACTCCAGCCTGGGTGACAAGAGCGAAACTCCATCTCAAAACAAAAATAAATAAATACAAATAAAAAATAAAGTAAGGACGATAATAGTCTCTTCCCAAAACTACTCCACTCCTTGACCAAAGCCGCCTTTGTAAAACTAATGAAAGACCACAAGGTTAGCATTATGGTAGGGGCTTGAAATTTTTTTTTTTTTTTTTTTTTTTAGATGGAGTCTTGCTCGGTCACCCAGGCTGGTGACCTCTCAGCTCACTGGTGCCATCTCAGCTCAATGGTGCCATCTCAGCTCACTGCAATCTCTGCCTCCCGGGTTCAAGTGATTCTCCTGCTTCAGCCTCCGGAGTAGCTGGGATTACAGGCGCCTGCCACCACACCCAGTTTTTTTTTTTTTTTTTTCTCGTATTTTTAGTAGAGACGGGGTTTCACCGTGTTGGCCAGGCTGGTCTCAAACTCTTGACCTTGTTATCTGCCTGCCTTGGCTTCCCAAAGTGCTGGGATTGCAGGCGTGAGGCATGGCGCCTGGCCCAGGGGCTTGACTTCTGCTTATGAGCCAGCATAGGTAGTCAAGGAAGTGACCATATCATTAGGATGCAGCCACAGTGGCCCCTGTACAGTCAACACAGTGAGGCTTTGCATTTGCGCTGTGGTCCAGCTCATCCAAGCAAAGCTAGCCCCAGGAGAGAAATCCCCCCTCCCCAACTAGAGAGCATGCATATTTGATTTTCCCTGTCCTCAGACTGACCCTTTGCTCATTATAATAGAAAACACACCCCTGGGTGGAGATTTAAGATGCTAATGAGACACGCAACTGATGAACAAGCAGGTGCAGGTACTGCGCATGTGCACCCAGAGGACCCCCCCCCCCCAACATGTTTCCTAGCAACGCCTCTGCCCACCCGCGGTGAGTAATCGTGGAAGACTCCCACGGAGGAGCCTCCCTGGTGCCAGTCTCTGCTGTCTCGCCCTTACGAGCAGACGGCCCTGAATCCTCTCTCTCAGGGCGTCCTGTCTCTTCTGTGTCGCACTTTCAAAATATTCTTTCTCCTTTGCAATACATTGCTCTGTGCTGCTTCTCCTTGGCTGCGTGTCTGTTGTTTAAATTCTTTTAAACGAAGAAGACAAGAATGGAGGCCTCCCAGCAGCCGTCACCGTTTCTGGTGCCGTGACTTGGATGGAGGTTTGTCCGCGTGGTTCACTCCGGTTTCCCTTCCCCGCGGCGGGTACCGTGGCAGTGCCAGGCTGCCTGGTTGGCTGCTGCTGCTTTTCCCAGGGCTGTTTCAGTCAAGCTCTGGGAAAGGTTTCTAAGTTGCCTGTACCCTTTCTGTGGATGTATGTGCTGCTGTCCTCTGGCTGCCTCTGCACCGCTCATCATTATCCTAACCACATGGGTTGCTCTCAACGTTCAGTATTTGGGCTGTTTTGCTGCTTAATTTCACACCTTTCTGGCCTCGTTTCAGACGCAGCTGTTTGCTGTCCCTCTGGTAGCACTCGGCCGCCACCTCGTGGCCATTGTGATTTATTGTCTGATCGGGTTTTCTGTTTTACAAAATTTTCTTTTTTTCTTTTTTCTTTCTTTTCTTTTCTTTTCTTTTCTTTTTCTTTTTTTTTTTTTTTTTTTTTTTTTTTTTTTTTGACGGAATCTCTTTTGCCCAGGCTGGAGTGCAATGACACCACCTCGGCTCACAGTAAACTCTGCCTCCTGGGTTAAAGCAACTCTCCTGCCTCAGCCTCCCGGGTTGCTGGGACTACAGGGGTCTGCCACCACGCCCAGCTAATTTTTTATACTTGTAGTAGAGATGGGGTTTCACCATGTTGGCCAGGCTGGTCTTGAACTGCTGACCTCAAGTGATCCACCCACCTTGGCCTCTCAAAGTGTTGGGATTACAGGCATGAGCCACCGCGCCTGGCCAAAGTCTGTTTTGAGGGACACATTAAGAGTGCCCTGTCCCTCCAGACCTTATGCATTTTCCAGCTCCTTCAGATAGTCCTTCGACTGGCTTTCTTTGCTGAACAAAAGATGCTTAGTCATGTAGATGCCAGGCCACAGGGATTGCATCAGACATTCCAGGCATTGTAATTGGGCATCACCAATGGCCAACCAGTGAGGCAGGGAAAGGCTTGCTGGTGAGATGTCGGGCCTCCCAGCCAGCAGGGGGGGCCACCTCAGTCGGGCCTGGAGACTTCCAGCACCCAGGAGACCCAGGACAGTGCATGCCAAATGCCCGTGACCTCCTAGGGCCCTGGTTTCATGAGGATTCAAGGGGATGTCTCAGACCCTGTCGTGGTCCAGCTTGGCTCAGGGACACCTGTGACCTCCTGGACTTTGGTATCTGTTTTTTTCATTGCTGGTTTATCTCGGCACCATGGGAACCACTTCCTTTACTCTCACTGACCGCCCCTGGGACATAGCTTTAAAAAACTGGAACACCTTTCGGGTAGATGAGCTAAAAAGGAAAAGACATCTTATGTTACACTGTTTGGCCTGGGTACGAGTTAGCTGACAATGAAAAGTGGTCAGAGAGTGGAACTGTGAGCTTCATTGACATCCTGCAGCTCTGTCTTTCCGTAGGAATCAGGGACAATGGTCCTAAGTACCCTATAAGCAAGCGTGTGTGGCCTTACAACAGAACCCAGCTCTACCTACGCAGCAGCTGCAGGCTAAAATCCAGTAAGCCAGAAAGCCCCCCAGACCCATGCGAAGACCCTCTTTAATTAAAGGGAAAGGTCCCCAGTCCCCATGGCCCAACTCCAAGTCCAGATAGGGGTTCTCAGGGCTCCTTACCTCCTTCTGACTCCCCAGCATCCCCTGCACTAACAGAGTCTCCTGTGGAATCTAATCCCATTTTGCCCCCTCCTTATGCTCCTCCTTTGCAGGTACAATAGGGACTTGCCCGGCTGGAGGTACTCGCACTGGGACATCACACCATCCAGGGCCAGAGAAACTGCTCCCCTTATGGGAGGTCCCAAATGGAGAGGGGACCATTATGGCATACGTCCCATAAATGATCTAATTTATGGACTCACATCAATAAATGATTGAATCCAATGGAAGCAAAAAAACAAAAACTCACCTTCTGTAGCAGAGAAATGGAGAGTAGCCCTAGGAGTCCCCCCAAAACTGGGAGAAACACCGTGTCTGGTTGTGGGAGGAACACCTCGTTCAGTTGTGGGAGAAACGCCTCATCTGGTTGGCTCCTTTCCGAAGCAACTGGACTCTGCGCCCTGAAGGTGGCCTGGCTGCCTTAGGGCAGTCACAGCCATCGCCATTCCAGTAGAAGAAGCCCAAAACCTGACTTTTTTTTTTTTTTTTGAGACGGAATCTTGCTCTGTCGCCAGGCTGGAGTGCAGTGGTGCAATCTCAGCTCACTGCAACCTTCGCTTCCCGTGTTCAAGCGATTCTCCTGCCTCAGCCTCCTGAGTAGCTGGAATTACAGGTGTGTACCACCACATCTGGCTAATTTTTGTATTTTTAGTAGACGCGGGGTTTCACCACATTGGCCAAGCTGGTCTCAAACTCCTGACCTCAAGTGATCCACCTGTCTCGGCCTCCTAAAGTGCTGGGATTACAGGAGTGAGCCACCTCGCCCGGCCCCAAAACCTGACTTTCAGACACACCTTCGAGGTCCTCTCTCCCCTCCAGGTGCAGGGAGTTTTAGAAATAAAGGGCCATGTTGGCTCTTGGGAGGAAGACTCGCCATGATCAGGCGCCCTCCTGGACTCCCTCAAGGTTACTATAAAAACTTGTGGTACCCTTAATCCAGCCTCTCATGCCAGCCTGTTCCTGGGACAGCCTAACTCGTTCCGGGGTTGAAACATGGGCCAGGCCTGCAGTAGAATAGACCTCAGGGGTGCACCCTCTAGAATCCTGGTGCTGAATGGCTCACTGATGGAAGTAGTTGCAGGGAAAATAAAAAAAGAGGGGCAGGACATGCTGTGGTGAGTCTACAGCAAACAACAGATGCCCATGCTGCCACCTAGCACCTCGGCACAAAAAGCAGAGCGAGTCCCCTCGCCAGGGCCTGGCTCAGGGTCACGGAAAGGCACTTCACAGGTGCGCCAGCTCCAAGGGCACCTTCCTTGTCCCTCACGCACACACAGCTACTTGGAAAACGGGTCTTCTAAATGCAAGGAAATCCCCCATTAAACATGCAAAATAAACGCTGCAGGTTTTAGAGGCTGTACAGGAGCCTGAGCAAGTGGCAGTCCTTCACTGCCTGGGACATCAAAGAGGAAACTCCTCAGTGACATTGGGAAATGCAAGGGCTGACAGGAAAGCTAAGAGGGAATTCCGGGAGCAGTGGCCCAGCTGGCCTTGTTCCCCTGTGCCCATTCTCTTGATGTAAATCCATCTTAACTACAAAAGAACAAGCAGCTGGGCATGGTGGCTCATGCCTGTAATCCCAGCACTTTAGGAGGCCAAGGTGAGCAGATCACCTGAGGTTGGGAGTTCGAGACCAGCCTAGCCAACATGGTGAAACCCTGTCTCTACTAAAAATACAAAAATTAGCGGGGTGTGATGGCACACGCCTGTAATCCCAGCTACTCAGGAGGCTGAGGCAGGAGAATGGCGTGAACCCACGAGGCAGAGCTTGAAGTGAGCTGAGATCGTGCCACTGCACTCCAGCCTGGACAACAGAGCAAGACTCTGTCTCAAAAAAAAATAATAATAAAAAAATAAACTAAATGTGGTGGGACCCTAAGAGGGGAACCCTATTTAAAGAACTTGTTAACACCACCATCCAACTCTACCATCCCCTAATGGACCCAGTGAGCACCGTTTAAAGAATTTGTTAACACCACCATCCAACTCTACCATCCCCTGATGGACCCAGTGAGCACTGCCAACATAGCTGCACAAAACCTTTCACTCGTAGGCCAGAAAATAGAAAACCCTCTTTTATAGAACCTCCACTGCTTTCACCACTTTAATGAAAAATACTTTTGTAGCACACGGAGTTTTGGGGGTTGTGGATCTCCAGTGTATCTACGACTCCCTGCACTCTGGAAGGGACAGCGTTCCATCGCTTACAGCTCGCCCCATCTAACCCCCCATGGGCTACTGTGTCTCTCCCTTTTCCCATGTACCAACATCACGCGAGCCGCCGCCAAGCAGGACCCCTTATTCCCTTGGGTTTAGTGTCATCCTCTCTATTGGGATTAGCAGGGACAGCTGTGGGAGACAGAGCCTTGGGAATCCAGCATAAACTGTCTTGGGAGACCGAATGGCCCTCCGGCAAACGGCAGAGGGCCTCACGAGTCTTCAACAGCAGCTGGACTCCCTGGCTGCTGTAGTCCTGCAAAACCGAGGGACCTTAAATCTTCTCATGCCAGACAAGGAGGAACATGTCTGTATCTACAAGGAGAATGCTGTGGCTACATCAGTCAGCCCAGTTTGGTCCTAGAACATATTAAAAACATCGTTACCCAGGCAGACAAAACTGAATCTTTAGGACTTCCATGGGAACTTGGAAGCAATGGCTGTTGTCTGCCCTACTCCCTTTAATAGTGCTGATTATTGTCATACTTTTAGCCTTAACTTTTAGTCCAACTTTGTTTTGTTGTTGTTGTTGTTGCTGCTTTTCTGTTTTAAGATCTTTTATTAGAACACAGTCACTCAGAAGCCATTGAGACATCAGGCAGCAGGAAGGAAGGTGGGCTGGAGCAGGCCCTGTGAAGGACCAAGGACAAAGTAATAGCCACAGTTATTTAATTTCATTTTATTCTGATAAAGACTAATGTATGCCTGATAGCCTAGCAATAATCCATAAGTTTAGTAGTTCACAACATTTTAGAAAGCACATACGATTAACATTCAAACAAGGCATTATAGAAGGTTTTATGAAGAATGAAGTGTTTGCTATAATTAGTTTAAGAAACTTTGGTTCATCTTGAAAGATAGATGAATTTTTTAAATATCAGAAGAAAAGGAAAATGAAATTTTTCCCCCAAAATACGTAAGAACTACTTACTGGCACTGGTATTTTAAGTACCTGGAAAACAACGGAACAGATTTTTAAAGGCAATTAATAACGGCTTGTACGAGGGCTTGTTTCATTTGACTTGGCACCAAGTGAAGGAAGAGTAAACACGCCATGGAAGACGCCATCGGGCATTTCCTCCACCTCTCATGCTGCCCCACTTCTACCAGACCACACAGCACGTCAGCAGCCGTCCTTGCTGCCCCACTGAGGAATCACTTTAGATTCCGATTTGTAAATGGCTGCTCCGATGACGCCAGTAGAGTTCTTTCCTCTTACAATAAGGCGGCGATGAGTGCTAACAGCATCGAGTTCTCTGATCAGGAACCAAGAACTCCTTCAGGAAACTCACTCACCTTCCTGGTCCTTGTTAACCCGTCACGTAAATTCTCTTTATTGGCACACCTGTTTACTAATTACGATTGATTGCTATTTATGCCAGGCATGCCTCATCTATTTACTCACGACAACGTGTGCTTACTTTATTTACACAGTGCCGCGGTTTTCTCTTTCTTCTTTTCTTTTTTGGGCAGCGGGGTGGCGCTGTGACTTGTTATTTATCAGGGCAGATCGTATGTTTGGATCAAAAAGAGAAACCGTCACGTAGATCCTAAAACACATTTCTTCACCTGAGTCATATCTGAAAACATACAGACTTTAATTACATTTTGTTGAAAATTCATTCAACTTTGGTGCTCGTCCAAGGACTTATAATGCCAGTTTCTGACATAAATCATAGCCCTGAGTATATATGTACTTTCAAAGGAAACAAGTCATCTTAAAGTAATATTTTTCTATATGCTAATTGATACATGTTTATGGCAAATTGAAAATTCTGAGCAAACTGAAAGTATGCTTAACAACAAAATAAATACAGCATAGATGGTTAGCACATACATTTCTTACTGTAAAGGCAGCAGTGAATTTGTGTCTTACAATAAATCTCTAAATCCAGTTGCTTTCTTTCTGGAATTTATATAATGTCTCACCATGTTCCACAATGCTAGAAATGCCTTTTTTGGAATCAATCTATGCAAAAATTTCTGATTACATATTTTCCTCAAATGACATGTAACTTTTTTTAACTTTTCCAGAAAAATATGGAAACTTTATCAACCACTTATTAACTGAACACAAAGTGAGATTACTACCAAATGCTCGTTTAATTTTGCTCTAGCAGATGTTTTAAAAGTTCAGGCATCACTGATGTTTTTGAGGATAGCTGCATAAAACACACGACATGATTTCAAAGGATGAATCTTAGTATCTGACTCATTTGGCACATCCTTAGTATCCAGAATAAAATCAGTAGAAATAAAAGTCATATAGTTTTCAAAGAATTCATACATACTGGAAGTCTTAGGAAAAGTGCTTCTAAATGCAGAGACTAGGAGGTTTGCCCATCTTACTATTCATAGTTACACACATTTCTCCTCATGAAGTAACTGAAGCTTTCTGGCTTGTTTGTGGCACTTTAGTTTGTAGGAAAATATATAGAGAGGGTCAAATCTTGTTGGTTTCTGTTCCGGAGAATGTTTCCAACACCCCCTTTTCTCTGGTGATATTTCAGGACTGGCTTTGTTTGGCTTCATAAGCCTTTAGTCTCTTTATTTATTTATTTAATTAATTAATTTATTTATTTTGAGCCAGTGTCTCGCTCTGTTGCGCAGGCTGGAGTGTGGTGGCGCCATCTCGGCTCACTGCAATCTCCACCTCCCAGGTTCAAGCGATTCTCCTGCTCAGCCTCCTGAGTAGCTGGGGCTACAGGTGCCCGCCACCACGCCCAGCTAATTTTTGTATTTTTAGTAGAGATGGGGTTTCACCATATTGGCCAGCCTGGTTTAGAACTCCTGACCTTGTGATCCGCCTGCCTCGGCCTCCCCAAATGCTGGGATTACAAGTGTGAGCCACTGCGCCTGGCTGCCTTTAGTCTCTCGATAACCATCTCTGGTTTATCATCCTCATGCTGAATGAGAGGGTCCCCAGGCAGAGCATCAGTGCCCACAGTGTTGGGAGGGTTGATTCAATGTTGTAGACTCAGCCGCTGGCGGGATGAATCCAGCGAGCAGTAAGGCGTTGTTTAATGACCTCAAAGGGCACATTCAGGTTAATCACTGCGTCGATCTGATGAGCCCTATCTAGGGCTTCTGCCTGTCGAAGTGTCCTTGAAAAACCATCCAACAGCCAGTTAGACTGGGTGAGATTTTCCAGCTCTTGCAGCCGGCCTGATTGGTGGCCTGTATCGGGTGCCATATGAGAGATTTCAACCAGCCCACGCGCAACCAGAGGGATGTGGCCCACGGTGCGGGTGGTCTCAGCAGCTCTGGAGGGTTGCGGCCCACGGCGCGGATGGTCTCAGCAGCTCTAGAGGGATACAGCCCATGGTGAGGGTGGTCTCAGCGTCGCCTCTGTCTGACCCTCCCTCCCTCTGCATCTCTCTCAAATCTTGGCAGCCCACAGACTGAGTCAAATCGAGAAGAAAGAAAGTGGAGGCAAGTTCATTAATGTCAGTGCAATTAATTTAACTGTATTCAATTACAAACAAATAGAGCATTTCAGATAGTGATGACGGTTCTCAGGTTGCACAAACAAGGGGCTGGGATGGGCAGTGACCAGGTTGAGGCCACCTCAGAAAGGACAGGCAGCGAGGTGGCAGGTGAATGATTAGACGGGCATATCCACCCTATTTGTAATATATTTTTAAAAATAAAATAGAGATGATTGGCCAGGCTGGCCTTGAACTCCTGGGCTCAAGTGATCTGCCTGCCTCAGCCTCCCAGAGTGCGGGGATTACAGTCATATGGTCACATGTGGCCACGTCTTCTTATGAACAGAAATTCTCAATGTTAATGAGGTCAAATTCATGTATGTTTACTCTGATAGTTAGTGCTTTTGTGGAGTAGACAAAGATTTCTTAAAATATTCCCATGTGTTGACTTCTAAATGTTTTATTGTTTTTAAGTCCTACATTCAGGGTTAGGATGGTTTTGGGTAGGCTGTGAGGCTTGGGGTCATGATTTACTGAAGAGTTTTTTTTTTTTTTTTAAGACAAATATTCAATTGTTCCAGCACCGTTCTTCAAGCTAACTTATAACGATCCCAAATGGGAGTATGGAACTCTAAGAAGGCAAGGGAAGCAGAAATAATAACTACTTGGATAAATATAAAATAATATTGGTGTAATTATTGGTGTAAAATAAGAATAACATCTTGTAGGTTTATAACATAAATACAAGTAAATATACATGGGACTATAGGCACACATGACCACACCCAGCTAATTTTTAAAATTTGTTTGTAGAAATGGAATCATGATATGTTGCCTGGTGTTGCAGAAAGTCAGGGACCCCAAATGGAAGGACCGACTGGAGCCATAGCAGAGGAACATAAATTGTGAAGATTTCATGGATATTTATCAGTTCCCAAATAATACTTTTATAATTTCTTATGCCTGTGTTTAATCTCTTAATCCTGTTATCTTTGTAAGTTGAGGATGTATGTCACCTCAGGATCACTGTGGTAATTGTGTTAACTGTACAAATTGATTATAAAACATGTATGTTTGAACAATATGAAATCAGTGCACCTTGAAAAAGAACAGAATAACAGCGATTTTTAGGGAACAAGGGAAGACAACTGTAAGATCTGACTGCCTGCGGGGTTAGGCAGAAAGAGCCATATTTTTCTTCTTGCAGAGAGCCTATAAACCGCTAAATTCTTTCCCCAGCAAGGAATATTAATATTAATACCCTGGGAAATGAATGCATTCCTGGGGAGAGGTCTATAAACGGCCACTCTGGGAGTGTCTATCTTATGTGGTTGAGATAAGGACTGAGATACGCCCTGGTCTCCTGCAGTGCCCTCAGGCTTACTAGGGTGGGGAAAAAACTCCGCCCTAGTAAATTTGTGATCAGACCGGTTCTCTGTTCTTGAACCCTGTTTTCTGTTGTTTAAGATGTTTATCAAGACAATACGTGCACCGCTGAACATAGACCCTTATCAGTAGTTCTGCTTTTGCCGTTTGTCCTGTTCCCTCAGAAGCATGTGATCTTTGTTCTGCTTTTTGCTCTTTGAAGCATGTGATCTTTGTACCTACTCTCTGTTATTACACCCCCTCCTCTTTTGAAATCCTTAATAAAAAACTTGCTGGTTTGAGGCTCAGGTGGGCATCATGGTCCTACCGATATGTGATGTCACCCCTGGCGGCCCAGCTGTAAAATTCCTCTCTTTGTACTCTTTCTCTTTATTTCTCAGCCAGCTGACACAGAAAATAGAAAGAGCCTGTGTTGAAACATTGGGGGGGTTTCCCCGATATCTGGCTTGTCTTGAACTCCTGAGCTCAAGTGATCCTCCCACTTCAGCCTCTCAAAGTACTGGGATTACAGGCATGAGCCACTGTGTCTGGCACAAGCAAATACTAAAACAACGAAAGTACAATGGAATAGAGGTAGGTAGATGAAGTTATGCTGTGTAATGTTCTTGAATTGTTCATGAGTGTGGGCGGCAAGCCACCCAGGTGCCAAGGCAAGAGACTGAGGGCACAAGCTGTTCCAGTCTAATAAAGAAAATATATAGAATAAGAATAGTTATACTAGAAATAGATTATAGATATGACTCTATATGAATATTATCAATCATCAGTTTCTAGCATTACTCTTTATTCTAATACAATAATCTCTGTCCCACAATCATAACCTAGGAAAAACCAGGCCATACAGAGATAGGAGCTGAAGGGACATGGTGAGAAGTGACCAGAAGACAAGTGTGAGCCTCTGTCATGCCCAGACATGGCCACTAGAGGGCTCCTTGGTCTAGCGGTAGTGCCAGGGCCTGGGAAGGCGCCCGTTACTTAGCAGACGGGAAAGGGAGTCTCCCTTTCCTTGGGGAGTTAGAGAAGACTCCGCCCCACCACCTCTTGTGGAAGACCTGACATCCCTCAGGCCCGCCCGCAGTCATCCGGAGGCCTCAACGTCTCCCTGTGATGCTGTGCTTCAGCGATCACGCTCCTGGTCCACTTTCATGTTCCGCCCTGTACACCTGGCTCTGCCTTCTAGATAGCAGTAGCAGAATTAGTGAAAGTATTAAAGTCTTTGATCTCTCCAGAAGTACATAGAAGAAATAATGACACAAACTCTCCCCTCTGTCTCTCCGCCTTGACTACCAAAGAGGGAAGGGCCCCCTGTCCAGTGGACACGTGACCCATGTGACCTTACCTATCATTGGAGACGACTCACACTCCTTATCCTGCCCTCTTGCCTTGTATACAATAAATGACAGCACAGCCAGGCATTCGGGGCCACTACTGGTCTCTGAACCTTGGTGGTAGTCGTCCCCAGGGCCCAAATGTCTTTTCTTCTGTCTCTTTGTCTTGTGTCTTTATTTCTACGATCTCTCATCTCCACACATGAGGAGAAAAACCCACAGGCCCTGTAGGGCTGGACCCTATAATGAGACAGTAACCAACTTAAGATGGACTATAAGTCAAAGATGCATATCATAATGTCTAAAATAACCACTGATGAATCACGTAAAATATATCTAAGAATATAACAAAAGAAAATATGAGAAATATTTAACAAATCCAGAAGAATACAGTAAAGGAAAAGAAAGGAAAAAAAAAAGCTGGGAAAAAATAAAAGCAAACAGTGAAATGTAATATTTTAACCCAACTATGTTAGTTCTCACATTAAATGTAAATGAACTTATTCTAATTTAAAGACAGAAAGTTTTAGGCTGAATAAAGATAACAATAAACTGGTCACAGCACTTATTTTAAAAGGAAGGACACAGGCCAGACATGGTGGCTCATGTCTGTAATCCCAGCACTTTGAGGGGCTGAGGTCGGAGGATCTCTTGAGCCCAAGAGTTCAAGACAATCCTGGGCAACATAGCAAGACCCTGTCTCTACAGAAAAAAAAAAAAGGTCACTGAAAGAAGACAATGGGAAAAGATACATCATACTGATAGTATTAGGCAGGAAATGCAACTGAAATAAAAGGATATTTATAGTGATATAAGGGTCAACACAATAGGACAATATTTTAATCCTACATTTGTACATATCTAATAACAGCTTCAAAACATTTAAGCACAATATGACAAAGCTGAAAATCAAGGCAAATCCACAATCACACTTAGGTTTTGTTTGTTTGTTTGTTCGTTTGGTGTTTGTTTTGTTTTGTTTTGTTTTTGAGATGGAGTTTTGTTCTTGTTGCCCAGACTAGAGTGCAATGGCACGATCTTGGCTCAGTGTAACCTCTACCTCCCAGGTTCAAGTGATTCTCCTGCCTCAGCCTCCTGAGTAGCTGGGATCACAGGCATGTGCCACCATGCCCAGCTAATTTTGTATATCTAGTAGAGATGGGGTTTCTCCATGTTGGTTAGGCTGGTCTTGAATTCCCGACTTCAGGTGATCTGCCCGCCTCAGCCTCCCAAAGTGCTGGGATTACAGGCACGAGCCACCGCGCCTGGCCAGGTATTTTAATATGAATCTTTAAGTAACTGATAGAACAAGCAGACCAAAAAATAGAATACATGAATTTATACAGGATTATAAATATTCACATACTGAACATACATGGAATGCTGTACCAAACACCTGGAGAATCCACATTTCTTTAAGTGAATGTAGAACGTTTATCACATGTGTCCCATGCTCAGCCATGCAATTAATCTAGAATTAGAAATAAAACATATAAAGGTTGGAAAGAAATAAATGCAATATGGCAAGAAAAAGGTATGACTAGAAAGGAAATGAAAATGTCATTATTTGCAAATGATATACTTGCATATGGGGAGAAACCAAAAGAATTTGCAAACAAAATATACATAAATTTAACAGGGTTCTGAAGGTCAAGGTACAAAAATCAAATATATTCTATAGACTGACAAGGTAAAGTGAAATGTAAAAGACAATATCATTTATATTATCATCAAAACCAATATAATGTTTAAAATGAAACCCAACAAGAGATGCAGAAGATCTCTACTCTGAAAAACCAAGAAAATACACATGAGGCCGGGCATGGTGGCTCACGCCTGTAATCCCAGCACTCTGGGAGGCCGAGGTGGGTGGATCATGAGGTCAGGAGTTCAAGACCAGCCTGGTCAACGTGGTGAAATCCTGTCTCTACTAAATATACAAAAACTTAGCCGGGTATGGTGGTGGGTGCCTGTAATCCCAGCTACTTGGGAAGCTGAGGCACGAAAATCACTTGAGCCCAGGAGGTGGAGGTTGCAGTGAGCCAAGATCGCACCATTGCACTCCAGCCTTGGCAACAGAGTGAGACTCCATTTCAAAGAAATAAAAATAAAAATACACATGAGAAAAAAATGGAGATCTACGTAAGGAAGGACATACAAAGGCATCTGTTGGAAGAGTTAATACTTTTAAACTGATGTATAGACGATGCAATCCTGATCAAAAGGGTATCAGGAATGATGATAATGATAAGGATGTCAAAATTCGCCTGCTGAGTCTATAATTTACCTGGAAATACTAAAATTTTAGAATAACCAGGGCAACCTTGGAGAAGAACAAGGGCTTACGAATCACGTGTCAAGATTTTCTGAAACTTTCTGTTGTTGTGACAGCTTGGTATTGGCAAAGGGGACAGACAGCTGCTGAGTTGGGCCCATGTTTTAGCAGCACTTGATCACCAGGCTGGAACGAGCGGACTGGTTCTGCCGAGTTCACAGGGCTCCTGTTCAGAGCAAGCTTATGCAAAACATGAAGAATTTGTCCCACCTGAGTATGTTTAATAGTTGGCTTTCTACCAAGGAGCACCCCAGCAACCTGAGACAGATTAGCAGCCAAGGGTCTCCCCTATATCATTTCTTAGGGACTTAACCTGATCCCACTTCTGGGGGTCACTCTTACCCGGAGCAGTGCAAGGCCAAAGCCCTAAATCCATTTCAGTTGAGTTTCCTGACACGGTTTGGTAAGAACTGTTTTTAGGGTTTGATTTTTCCTTTCCATCGGTCCAGAGGATTGTGGTCTCCATGCTGAGTGCGACTCCCAATTTATTCCGAGTGCCCTGTGTACTTGGGACAACCACAGGGCTCTCATAAGGGCAATCAGTTCTGCCTCCTGTGCAGAGGTTCCCATTAGTAAAGTCCCTGCTTCTGTTACCTTGGAAACAGTTACCAAGGCATATGCAGCATTTCTTTTTCTGTTGGTTACCAGGCTGCTTCCATCCACGAACAATGTCCAGTCTGAATGTGGCAGGGCTGTGTCCTTTAAATCAGGGCAACTGGGCCGGGCGCGGTGGCTCACGCCTGTAATCCCAGCACTTTGGGAGGCCGAGGAAGGTGGATCACGAGGTCAGTAGATCGAGACCATCCTGGCTAACACGGTGAAACCCCGTCTCTACTAAAAATGCAAAAAATTAGCCGGGCGTGGTGGCGGGCACCTGTAGTCCCAGCTACTGGGAGGCTGAGGCAGGAGAATGGCGTGAACCCGGGAGGCGGAGCTTGCAGTGAGCCGAGATCGCGCCACCGCACTCCAGCCTGGGCAACAAAGCGAGACTCCATCTCAAAAATAAAATAAAATAAAATAAATAAATAAACAAACAAACAAATAAATTAGGGCAACTGGAAGACACCTGGTAGATAATTTCTAAATGATTGTGCATAGGTTCTTTGTGCTTTTCAGTAGCAGGAAGTACAGTTTCTGGGTTTAAGGCTCCAGCAGTCTGCACTTTTCCTGCAGGGTCATCTGGAGGTGTGGCCTGGCATTTGCTCAGCCTGCCTGCTGTCAGTCCTTCTGTTCTAGTAACACCAGCACCTGGTGAGGTTCGTGGATCATGATGGGCTGTCCCCAAACCAACTTTTCAGCTTCCTTTAACAGCAGGCAGGTGGCAGCGACCACCCTTACACAAGGGGCCAGTCTTTGGCCACAGTGTCCAGTAAGCCACTGGCTGCAATATTCTTCCTAATTTCTGTGTAAGGACCCCTAGTGTTAGACCCAGTCTCTCAGGCTCGTGAAAGGGCTTGTGAGAATTTGGAAGCCCAAGGACTAGGGCAGAGGTTTACTTAGGCTTTAGTTATTCACATGCGTGCTGGTGTTTTGTTCACAGGAGAAGGGGCCACTGTTAGCTCCCTTCAACAGTTTGTCTAGTGGCTTCACCAGTAGTTCATAGTTAGGAATCCAGATTAACAAAACCCTGTTATGCCTAGAAATCCTCTTAGCTGCCTTGGGGTAGCTGTGGCTGAGGTGGAAGAGGTTGCATTTCGCCCTTCCACTGTTAGAGCTCTGTTTCCCTTCTGTAAGAGAAAACCTAAATATTCCACAGTTTGTTGGCATATTTGAGCCTTTTTACTTGAAACCTTAGATCCACAGGTTGCTAGATGGTTTAGGGTTTTAATGGTGTTATTCTGATAGTCCCATTCAGAGGGGCTAGATCTTAGTAAATCATCCACATATTGTAACTATACCCAGTTTTTCAATTGTAAGCTCCTCAAATCTTGAGCCAAGGCTACTCCAAATATAGTTGGAGAGCTTTGAAATCCTGGTGGGAGCACAGTCCAATGATACTGAAATTGTGTGTGGCTTTAGGACCTATCTATTCAAAGGTGAACAACAGTTAGCTTTCTGTGTCTGTGGGTATGCAACAGAAAGCTTCTTTTAAATCCAGTACTGCAAACCATTTATGATCTCCAGGAAGACAAACAGACATAGTATACAGGTTAGCTACAGTGGGACGTATGTCCTCTACAACATCCCAGTTTGGGTCCGTGCAGGGAGTTGCTCCAGTCAGGATCTGGAGTGTCGTCTGGATTTTCATCATGAAGGTGCTGTGCCTCTTCCTTTACTTTATTTAAAACCAGTTGTGGCTCATCTGCAGTGAGCATATTGTCCCAGAGAGCCTGCACGTCTGCCCAGGTGCGATGGTGTGCAGCAAATAGTGGTCAATAATTCAGCCATCTTTCGGGGATCCTCCCTGTCTGTAGGGAGGGTTAGAGTTCTTCCAATTTAACAAGTCTGAGGTGGAGCAGGGATTACAGGCCCAATCATTTCGGGCTGGAGTTGCTTGCTGATGGATGTTGTCATCGTGGGAACATTATGCAGTGCCCTGCTCTGGACTCCGTGACTTCTCGGCCAAAATTAGTACCTAGCCTAGTCTGAGAGGAAGACAGTAGCCCTGGTGCTTCCCTGTACTCTGGGAGTCACATTCCTTCTATTTTCTGAACTGGGGCAGGAACACTGTGGGGTTTAGGGTACTCACTGTCAGGTTTGGAGGTTTTCTCCTCCTCCCCTGGGGAGCAGGACAGACCTTAGCAGTGCCTCACTCCATGAGCTCATTTCCCTTTGCTTCAGCATCCTCGTTACGCAGCCACATACATGTCAAGGTGTTCTGCCCCCTTTACCTGACCTCTGGCAGAACAGTTTTAATAAATGGTATGAAATTGCAAAGATCCAAAAACTGGTCCCCGTTTCTCAGACCCCCAAACAAACATTGGCCAAGCTGTGTTGCAATAGAAGATTTTTTTTTTTCTTGGTCATGGATGGATAACCAAAGTTCTTCCAATCTGACAGAATTCTCCCTAGATGACTGTGTGGGGAGAGACAGAGCATTGCCTGTACTGGAGCCGGAAGACGTAATGACTCCTGTGCTGGGCGCAGGACTTGCGTGTGGCCACTTGTCTCTTTCCTTCCTTCCTTCCTTCCTTCCTTCCTTCCTTCCTTCCTTCCTTCCTTCCTTCCTTTCTCTCTCTCTCTCTCTTTCTCTCTCTCTTCCTTTCTTCCTTTCTTTCAGTAAATATCCATTTTATTTTTCTCCTGAGAACAGTCTGTCTTCAGTCTTTAAGGACTCAGTTCCTCATGTGGGCTTTGGTGGGGGTCACAGGGCAGCACTCACAGGTCTAAATCAAGGTGGGGGTGTTCAGTCCTTGTGGGCTTCATGAGATCCATTCCTGACTCCCTTGTTGTGAATTGCACAACCCGCACAAGAATGTAGCTTCACATACAGCTTGGGAAGCACACAGGCATTGAAGATGCTTGCTTCAGAAAAGTCCCTGACTGCTGTGGCCTCATGATGTTTCCAATGATGAATTTCTTTTCTTTTCTTTTTTCTTTTTCTTTTGAGATGGAGTCTCACTCTGTCGCTCAGGCTGGAGTGCAGTGGCGCGATCTCAGCTCACTACAACCTCCGCCTCCCAGGTTCAAGAGATTCTCATGCCTCCTGAGTAGCTGGGATTACAGGCACCCACCATCACACCCAGCTATTTTTTGTATTTTCAGTAGTATTTTGTATTTTCTCCTATCTCAGAATAGAATGAATGGTGGGCTTTACACTGAGACATGCCATTCCCAGGGAAGAGCAGGAGACAGAGGCCTTCCTCTTATCTCAACTGCAAACAGGCCTCCCTCTTTCACTCCTCCTCCTCAGCACAGACTCTTCACGGGTGTCAGGCTGGGGGATGTAAGGTCTTTCCATTCCCATGAGACCATATCTCAGGCTGTCTCAGTGCGGGCAAACCTTGGACAATACCCAGGCTTTCTCAGGCAGAGATCCCTGCAGCTTTCCGCAGTGCATTGTGTCCCTGGTTAATAGAGAATGGAGAATGGCGATGACTTTTACCGAGCATACTGCCTGCAAACATATTGTTAACAAGGCACATCCCGCACAGCCCTAAATCCCTTAAACCTTGATTCAATACAGCACATGTGTCTGTGAGCACAGGGCTGGGGCTCAAGTTACAGGTTAACAGCATCTCAAAGCAGAACAATTTTTCTTAGTACAGATCAAAATGGAGTTTCTTATGTCTTCCTTTTCTACTTAGACACAGTAACAATCTGATCTCTCTTTCTTTTCCCCACAACCTGCTTCCCCTTTGCCTTCTGCCATGACTGGAAACTTCCTGAGGCCTCCCGAGAAGCCAAGCAGATGCCGGCGCCATGCTTCCTGTACAGCCTGCAATACCAACAGCCAATTAAACCTCTTTTCTTTGTAAGTTGCCCAGTCTTAGGTATTTCTTTACAACAACAAAGGAATAGACTAACACAACAGCAAAGAGTCAAAATTTTCTTGTCTCAGTTTCCTTGGAGAACAGTAATTTTATATTTACAGTGGTTGTTATGGTGATTTATGCCAACAAAAGGGCACTTGACTAATAATTTCTTTTTTTTTCCTGAGAATCTTGCTCCAGATTGACTAATAATTTCCTAGAAAACTACCATGCTTAGGATAAAAATCCAAGCTCTTCTGCCGTGTCACTCCCAGAATTGTTTGTCCTGTCACTGTGGGAGTGAGCTGGGCTGGGTCTGAGATCTTATGTCCCAGGGAGAAATGGGCCCCGCACCACCCCAGGAGGACCCCAGGGGCCCTGGGAGTTGGAAGCGGAGGTTGACCCATGGTGGTTCTGAGCTCCTATCTCTGAGTCAATAGGCAAAGCAAGTGGCCGTGCCATCCTAGCTGGGGCTGTTTTCGACTCACCAAGGAAGCGAGCTGGCACCGCACCATGGGATGGGGGAAATGTCTCTGGGCTCAAGGCTGTCTGTCATCTCTTACGTCTCCCACATCCAAGAGAAAAAGTTAATGGGAACCAGAGCCCCTAGAAAGAGACAAGGCTGTGGAAAGTCCAAAGACTTCCGCAATGAGGGCTTGGTCACCCTCATTGGTCTTCAAAATGCATTTTTAGACCTGTTTCCTTTGTCTTCAGTTTCAAGATATAACCTCGAAGCAAACTGCAGAAGCCTTTTCCCTTAGCCTTGAAATAGACTCCTCATCCCTCCCTTTCTCACTGTAAATAACCCCTCCCATTTCTCTAACGGTCCATTAGTATCTAATTATGTGCCTTCTTAGAAGTGCCGCAGGCTAATCTTGAGACAGACAGGCCAAGCCTGGAGACCCAGCTGCAAAATTCCGGAGATGGCTTCAAAGCGGGTAATTAACAGCCCGGCCATAGTTGCGATGATGCCAGCCCACGTTCTAGGTGGACTGAGACCCAAGACTGCCATCAGGACAGGACACGCAGGCGCCGTGCTCAGCACGATTCCTGCATGCCTTCCATATCGAGCTTTCCATTTGTGAACGCTTGCCTTTCCCCCCACGTTTGAAGTGGTTGCTCTGGGTCAGAATCCAGCTACTTCCTTTCACTAGTCTTGACTAATGAAGTCTCTTCCTTTCTACCGGCCCCTGCTGTTGTTAATTAGACTCTGCCAGCAGAGAACCCCTGAACCTGTGGCGGCTCCAAGCCCACCAGTAAAGAGCCCTTTCCTGAGGACAAAATACACGTGAATGAACAGGGGACAGGGGATGTTACAGTGGCCGCACCCAGCGTCGTAGGAAGCCCCAGGCATTAGGGTCCAGCAGTGCACTAGTCAGCTCTGGCCACCATAACAAACACCACAACTGGGGGCTTAAGCTACAGGAATGGATTCTCTCGTCCTGGAGGCTGGAGGTCCAAGATCAAGGTGTCAGCAGGGCTGGCTCCCCGTGAGGCCCCTCTCCTTGGCGTGCAGATGGCATCTGCACCCTGCATTCTCACAGGTTTTGCCTGCATTGCCCTCTGTGTGTGTCTGTGTCCTCATCTCCTCTTATAAGGACACCAGGCATGCTGGACGAGGGCCCACCCTAATGACCCCATTCTACCGTAATCACCTTGTTAAGGACCCTATTTTCAAATGCGATCACATTCTGAGATAGTGGGGGTGAGGGCTCAACTTATGAATTTGAGGGGGGCACGGTTCAGCCATAACAAGTGCCCATGGGCTTTCTCCAGCTGCTATATATATATATATATTTTTTTTCTTTTTTTCTTTTTTTTGAGATGGAATCTCACCCTGTCACCCAGGCTGGAGTGCAGTGATGCTATCTCAGCTCACTGCAACCTCCGCTTCCTGGGTTCAAGCTATTCTCCTGCCCCAGCCTCCGGAGTAGCTGAGATTACAGGCACGCACCACCACAACCAGCTAATTATTTTATCTTTAGTAGAGACGGGGTTTCACCATGTTGGCCAGGCTGGTCTCGAACTCCAGACCTCGTGATCCACCCGCCTCGGCCTCCCAAAGTGCTGAGATTACAGGTGTGAGCCACCGCGCCCGGCCGCAGTTGCCCTGTGTTTTTTTGTATTATTTCATTTCTTCTCCTCTCACTCCTCCTCTACCTTATTATTTTATACAAATTACTAAATCTGTTGTAAATTAACAGACTTAGTATTTATGTTACAAAGTATTCTAACAGGATTGGCTAGCTTCCCAGAGCACACACTTTCACCCAGAGAGAGATGTGTATTGATCAGAGTGTGGTGGGGAAAGGAAGGTCGCTTGTTTTCACACGGGATGGAATAAAGGGTGGAATATAGACTCAGGAGGCGGCACGACTGGTGGAAGACCCGGCAGCATGGATGTCAGGGAAGCTGTCCCCACACTGAGGACAAAATACACATGAATGAACAGGGGACAGGGGATGTTACAGCGGCCACACCAAAGTCAACACATGTCAGCTAAGAAGAGGTCTCAAACATTCTCCTGGCAGCAGTGGTCAGAGGGCTATGGGTTAGAGGGGAGGGATGAGTGGGTGGAGCAAGGGAATTTTTAGGGCCCTGAAACGATTCTGCAACATTGTAATGGTGGACACATGATGTTATGGATTTGTCAAAACCCGCAGAATATACAACACAAAGAGTGATCCCTGATGTAAGCTATAAACTTGTGTTAGTAACCACGTGTCAATATTGGTTTATCCATTGTACCATGTGAATGCAAGGTGTTAGTAACAGGAGAAATGTGAGAGACGGGAGGATACATGGGCACCCTCTGTACTATCTTCTCAATTTTCTATAAAGCTAAAACTGCTCAAAGATATAGAGTCTATTGATAAATAAATAAGTTTTCCTGGAAGCCGCTGCAATCCCCAAGGTCCCCAAACAGCTTCCACCTACTGTCACTCTCTACAGCAACGAGCATCTCCACGAGCTCGCAGGAGGATCTCTGTGCCGTCTACACACGCGCCCGGCTTCAGCCATCCCAGGAAAGGAGGGCCTCTGCTTAATCTTCCAAGTTCTATGTGAGTTTCCCTTGGAAAACTCTAATTCAGAGCCACACGGGAGGGAGTCTGGTGGTTCTTCAGAAGAGGGTGTGCTGGGTTCAAGGTTACAACAGAAAATCCAGCACCATCCACCCCAAAGTCAACACAGCATCTAACACAACCTCCCCTCACATTTACCTTCTGAAAAGGATGTGGCATCCCCACGCTTCCTCCTGACATCACAGTTGGCAGCAATTCCTCTCAGCTTTTATTTATCTGAAAAATGCCTTTATTTTGCCCTAATTTGTGAGGGAAATTGTGCATAGTGTCAGAGTCCAAGCTAGCAATTTGATTTCTTACCAGTGTCTGCTTCTGGCTTCCAAAGTTCCTGTTTGAGAAGACAGCCGTCATTCTGGGGGTTCCTGTTTGAGAAGACAGCCGTCATCCTCGGAGTTCCTGTTTGAGAAGACAGCCGTCATCCTCGGGGTTCCTGTTTGAGAAGACAGCCGTCATCCTCGGGGTTCCTGTTTGAGGAGACAGCCGTCATCCTCGGGGTTCCTGTTTGAGGAGACAGCCATCATTCTGGGGGTGCCTGTTTGAGAAGACAGCCATCATTCTCATGGTTCCTATTTGAGGAGACAGCCGTCATCCTTGGGGTTCCTGTTTGAGGAGACAGCCGTCATTCTCGTGGTTCCTATTTGAGGAGACAGCTGTCATTCTCGTGCTTCCTGTTTGGGGAGACAGCCATCGTTCTCGGGGTTCCTGTTTGAGGAGACAGCCGTCATCCTTGGGGTTCCTGTTTGAGGAGACAGCCATCATCTTTGGGGTTCCTGTTTGAGAAGACAGCCATCGTTCTCGGGGTTCCTGTTTGAGGAGACAGCTATCATCCTTGGGATTCCTGCTTGAGGAGACAGCCGTCATTCTCAGGGTTCCTGTTTGAGAAGACAGCCGTCATCCTTGGGGTTCCTGTTTGAGGAGACAGCCGTCATTCTCGGGGTTCCTGTTTGAGAAGACAGCCATCGTTCTCGGGGTTCCTGTTTGAGAAGACAGCCGTCGTTCTCAGGGTTCCCTAGTGCTAAGGTGTTTTTTTCTCCTGGCTACATCTAACATTTTTCTCTTTTCCTTTAGTTTCTGCAGTTTGACTACAATGTGACTAAGTATGGCTTTCTTCAGCTTTATACTTCATGGAGTTCAATAAGCCTATTGAATCTGTGGGTTAATGACTCTTACCAGTTTTGGAAAATTGGCTACTATCCATGAAAATAATATTGCTCCTATCCCATTCTCACCCTTCTCCTGGGATTCCAATATACATGTTAGACAGTTGGATCAGTACCATATGGCCCTCTCCTCTCTCTCTCTCTCTCTCTCTGTGTGTGTGTGTGTGTGTGTGTGTGTGTGTGTGTACTTTTAATTCTATTTTGTCTCTGTGCTTTATTTTGGATAATTTCTATGAACCTGTCTGAAACTTTATTAATCCTTTTTGCTACTGCATGTTTAGTCTGCTCTTAAGCCCATCCAATGAGTTCTTAATTTCAGGTATTATATTAATTGGTTAATATAATAATAAACACTTATCTTTATTATTTATTTTATTTTTAATAACAGATAATAAGCACTTATTTTCATAGCTTCCATCTCTCTGTTGAAATTCTCCGTCTTTTCATCCGTTTTGTTCATCCTTTCCTCCATCTTATTTCATGTATTTACAACAGTATTGTAAAGCACTTGTCTGCTAATTCTTTCATCTGGGTTATCTGTGTGTCTGCTTCTATTGCATAGCTTATCTCTTGGTTGAAAATCACACTCTCCTGTAATTCTTATAATTTTTGGTAGTGTGCTAGAAATTATATGCAAAAGAACCAAGAAACATCAGTCTCTCCCTGCAGATAGAGCTCTGCCAATGACTAACCCGCCCTCAGCACCATTCAGCTCCACTGCGAAGAAGGGCCCCCCCAGACTGGCAGTTCCTTCAGATTTGCACCCATCATTTTCCAATGCATTTGAAAGCAATGACAATTTTTGTACATAATTCCATTTCTTTCTCATTGTTGAAATAGAAAGGATGGCTTCACACTCTTTCCTCATGCTAACTGGAAGTGAAACTCTTGTCTTTTTGCATTACAAAATCTGGGAGTTATTTGTCGTTATGACCCATTTTTTCATTTACATTATTCATCTGTGGATCTTTTTTCCTTATTCAGTCTTACCAGATATTTGTCTAATTTTTGTTCCTTCAAAGACACAGCCATAGCCATGTGATTTTACCTTGGTTTTCTGTTTTGTTAATAGGCATTCTCAGTTCTGTCTCTTTTCTTCAATTGAGTTTCAAAATGCGGAGATTGGACCCTGAGCTTGCTAACTTCAGGCTTCCCACCAGTCTCCCCCAATAACTCCAGCATTGATTGCCTAAGAAAAAAGTCTCCCTCCTACTCACTAAATATCACTCTAATGGCTGAGACAATTATTAACTCAAAAATAAGGCCAGGCACGGTGGCTCACGCCTGTAATCCCAGCACTTTGGGAGGCTGAGGAGGGTGGATCAGGGGTTCGAGACCAGCCTGGGCAACATGATGAAACCTCGTCTCTACTAAAAATACAAAAAGTAGCCAGGCGTGATAGTGCACAACTGTACTCAGCTACTTGGGAAGCTGAGGCAGGAGAATCACTTGAGCTTGGGGGACAGAAGTTGCAGTGAGCCAAGATTGCACCACCGCACTCCAGCCTGGGCAAGAGAACAAGACTCCATCTCAAAAAAAAAAAAAAAAAATTAACCTTTCTTATTTCCCAATGCAAATATGTAGAGTTAGATTTTTTTCCTCAGGTACAGCTTTTGCTGTAGCCCAATAGTTTTGATAGTAGTATCTTAGTTTTAATCATTTCTAGGTATTTTAATTTCCAATGTGACTTCTTCTTTAACTGTGGTTTATTGGAATAGTGGTTTTCAATCTTTTAATATGTGTAACTATGTCGCTGATGCTTTTGTTAAGAACTTCTGTGCTGGGTCAGAGAATATTGTCAGCGTGGTAAATGTGCCAGTTTGAAAATGATAACAAAATCCTTGCTCACTGTTGCCTTGAAAAAAAGAAAATAATAACAATCTGTACATTTAGAACAAAATGAAAGTACTGGGCTCTCTGGTTCAAGGGCTCCCTGGTGGCTGTGTGTTTGACTGATTTTGCAGCATTAACAAGAAGGGCTGTGCACCGTGGGGAGACCATTCAGGTCTAAACCTGACGTTTACTGACGTCACTAAACCCAAAGTCAGAAACGGAACACAATCGCACACACCTGTCCATCTAAGGAGAGCACCTGATGAATTGCTCAGGCACGGGGAGTGAGGAGCCAGAGTGTGAGGCCCCCACTGCTGACCCAGCTCTCTCTGCACCCTCATGCCTCTCTGGGGTGCCGCTGTCGTTCCTCCTGGAAGCCCTGTCAGCAGCAGAGAGGGGTCTCACTGGGGACACCCAGACACCAGTCCCCAGATTAAGACAGGGCAAGGAGACGACCTGTTCCCAGGGAGAGCTGTGCATGGAGCCCCCAAGGCAGGGCCAGGAACTGGAGCGTGAAAGAAGCAAAGGCACCAAAACTATGAACAGTCAAAAGGTTTAAAGCTCCACGGCCCTAAGAATTGACGCTCAAACCAGGGTTCCACATGGCAAGGGGAGGAGAAAGGCAAGCAAGTTACGACCTGGGCAGAGCCACGAGGGGCAACAAGAAACCTGCCAGGCCCCATACGTGTGCCTGGGGACAAATAGTTAGGATCTGAGCTTCCCAACAGCCAAGGTGAAAAGGAAAAAGAGTCAGAGGTATAAGTGTAGCGGGAGCACAGTTATCTTCAGTTCAACAATTCAGCCTAGCATTCCATAGCAAGAGTGCAGGGACGGAGATTGTGGGACTCATTCAGGACACCTCTCGGGGAGGCCTCTGGACATCGCGCCAAGATTCCCTCACTGGAAAAATTCCACCGTGTGTTTCTGTCCGTGCCTATGCCAGGGTTGGCGCACATACCCACACAGCAGCTTCCTGGCACCCAGCTCTCGGACGGTGAATACAATAAGGGCAGGAAGGAAGGTCATCCACTTCATCTAAACAGGAAGCTCTCACATTTTCCTGGTTGAGATCTACACTTTAAAAAGTTAAATAAATATATACACACCCAAAACACTGACACAGAAAACATTCACAGAACTTATTCACATACATTTATAACTGATCAACATATTTATAACAAAACATAAATATAAAATATGAAATAAAATATGAAACACTTATAATATATATTTGTATATCTAAAACATTATATACACATATATACACAAGCAAAAATATATAAACATAGATAAAACACTTTTTTATTTAATTACTTTCTTCATTAAAATATATGTGTCCTAATTGTGCATAGTGTACCCTGATCTTTGTTATTCAGTTCAATTCTATTCTTTCATCTTCTAGAACATACAAACATGGTTCCTATTCGCCAGCTGGGTTTTATGACCCCGGCTTCTTGGACAGTGCTGCTCCCGGCACCGCTCAGAAGCAGAGTGCAGGCCGAGGGTCCGCGCGGCTGCGCCGGGCTTGAATTCAGCCCTCTACCTATTACCTGGGTGATCCTGAATCAGGGCACCAACCATCCGGGTTTGCCCAGCACTGAGGGCTTCCCAGGTCACAGGACTTTGGTGCTAAAATTGGCACACTGGTCCCCCATCAGGAAGCCATCTCCTCAGGTCTCTGTTCCATTTTCTTATTTTTAGAATTGGACTCATTATGGTACCCACCTCCTAGGATTGAAGTCAGGCCAGAAATGAAGAATATTGATAGAATAAACACTCAGCAAATGTCACTGGGGCCTGTGGGCTGTGCTCCTACAGGCCTCTTTGCTGCCAGAGGGACACTGGCTCACACACCTGGACAGGTGTTGGAGTCTGGGGCCAGGGGACGGGGGCTCCTGACAGAGACCACCAGGAACAAGCAAGCCCTTAACGAGGTGGCCCTGCCTCTCCAGGGCAACTGCAGGACCAAGTCAGGGAACCGTGGAGGCAAAGACCCCAGAGCCGTGCCCCTCCCTCACAGCCACATCTTTGCTCTGGGCTGTTTTGAAGCCTGTCCACGAACTATGCTCATTCCAGGGGTGCCCCAGGAACAGCAACAGGCTGTGCCTTCCGGGGAGCTGGAGTGATCCGTGATGGGGACAACTGCATGACCCAGCAAAGTATCCTGGGAACACCAGGCCTGCACCCGCCGCCCTGCTGACCACAGGCTGACTGACCCTTTCCCGTCCCTGGCTACTCCCCACCACCTCCAGGGGCTGCTGTGTCTGGGAGTTAATTCACCAAGGAGAGAAGAAATGAGGCCAGGAGCACAGCTGGATGCAGTACCGAGGAACTTGGTCAGCCCTGAGGAGGGCCAGTGCCTTCTCGTGGGCACTAAAAGCTGTGCGGCTCTGAGCACGGCCCTCTTGGCCGTGGCTGCTCCAACATCCCACCGCCAGCCGCAGGCTCAGATGAGTATCTACAGACCCCTCAGCCACTTCCTTTGAGAACTGTGTGTTCCTTCCAGCCTCTGACCTCCAACTGCCACCTGGACTCCTTTATTGCACATGCCTCCAATGCCACTGTTCTTTTGATTGTTCTTTTTGATTTTTGACTTTGCAGATTTCACAGTGCCAAATTCATTCAAATCAATCACAGTGTGAATGGCAAATGAAAAAATGCACATGATAAACAAAAGGCATACGGCCCCTCCCCTCCAAACGACTTCCATCCCGTGCCCTCTAAACCCACCCCCAAAACAGCCCCGACCCACACACAGGCTGGGTGGCAGAAAGGGCTGGAGCATCAGAGGACAAAGGGAGCAGAGGACACTGAGCCTGGTCAGGCAGGGGTCAGAGGGCAGGGCCCATCTGGGGCATCCCTAGAGCATGCACCAGGGGAAACAGGAACGGGACAGTCCTGCTGGGTGGGCCACTGCGTGGACGCAGGGGAAATGGCGCCACCTGCCTGCACACTCACTCTTGGGCCGGGTCGGCACCTTCTCTCCCAGCAGCTGTCACCGGAAGCCACAGCAGGGGAGGGGCTTGCTGGGCTGCAGAGCAGGCGATGATGCCAGCCCCCTGGAGGTGGTGGGCAGCAGTCACGCTGGGGCCAGGGGCAGCCCTTCCCAACCACCTTATGGGTAGCAGTTACCCCTTTCTTCTTTCTGCCACTTACCTCCTGCAAGACCCCTTAGGGCAGGTGACTGGACCAGTTCACTGCTGCAGACCCAGGGTCCAGCCCTGCCTTGTCATCACACATGCTCAAAAGGATGTGATTCAGGAAATGAAGGCAGGAAGGAGAAAAGAGTGAACCTGACACAGAGTGAAAACTGTGTGACCACCCGGGCTGGAGGGGAGAGCCTGGGGCTACCCCTTAGTGAGACAGCTTCAGGACACCGAGGTCCCAGGGAGGGGCTCCGTGGAGGAAAGTGGGTCGGTGGTCCTCCAGACTGAGGACAGCATTTCCTGACGTCGCTTGGGTCCAGCAGGGTCCTGTGCCCCCTGGTGAGGTGGGGGAGGGTGTGACAGTGCCTCTGGAGGGGAGAGGTGGGTGCCCACCAACAGGGATGTCCACGCTGTTGGGTTCCAGTGGCCCAGTGAGAACATGGGTCAACTCCCTTGGCTCCCAGGGATAAAAAAACAAACAACAACAACAGAATACACGACAGGACAAAGGGAAGACTCCGTGTAGGAGGCAGATGAGTTTAGTGGGGAGGGGGCAGGTCTGCACTGTGACGGGGGCGGCCTAACACTCTGCATCCAGGACCTACATGGGGCCGGGCAGATGCTGCAAAAGAAATTGGAACCACAGCCTCCGAGGGGCCCAGGGACGCTTAAGCACCCGGACAGACCCGGCTGGGCCCCAGCCTCACCTGTGAGAGGTGGAAGTGTGGGAGGACAGAGCTGGGAGGCAGCCTGCGCAGGAGCCGTTTTTCCAGGGCACCAGTCTTCAAAGGCCCGGACTCAGCCCCCTGCAGGTCCCAGAAACTTAGCAAGGGTTCTGGAGCAGCAGCCTCCAACCCCTGCGGCAGCTCCAGGCTCCTGTAAGGCTAAGCCCTGCTTTTCTCTGAGCCACTGAACGCGCCGGAGGGGCCCCTGGAGGCGTCTGCCCTTCTCCTCCCTTCTCCCCTCCTCCCAGGCCACCTCTGCCAGGGGAAAGCCTCCAGGCACTCTAGAAAGAAGGAAGATTCTGTGCCTGTGGCCTAACCATCCCCGCCGACCTCATTTGCCCTGAACTATGCTCCTTCCTGGATCTGCCTGGCCGGCTCCGGGCCACCCTGCCCTGGCCGCCTCCCGTTCCGTCTCAGGTTGTCCAAACCTCACCTGCGCCCCAGGGTCCCTACTCCGCCTCCTCCCTCTTCCTCCTCCTCCACCTTGAAGCCTCCTCCCTCCCCCGTCCGGGGCCAAATCCAGACCACTCCCGCCCCACCCCAGGGAAAGGGTCGTCCCGCCCTCCGCGCCCTCTGGGTCTCCCTCAGCCTCCGTGGGTCCCCGAGTCAGGAACCAAACCTGGCCCGACGTTCCCTACGGCGTGGAGCCCAGGGTCTGTGATTGGGGTTGAGGCTGGCCTTGGGGGGACCTGCAGGCGTCCCCCTCCTCCCGGGTCTCGGGCTATTTTCCCCAGGAGGCGGCTGCAGGCAGACGCTGAGGCCCTCGGAACCCCGGAGCCGCCCCAGTGCAAGAGACCAGAGGAGGGGCTGGCCGGTCCAGCCCCTCGGTCCCAGGGCTGACTCCTCCTCCAGGGCGCAGATCCCCGCAGCCCGGCAGGAGAGAAGGTGCCTGGAGAGGGGTCCGGACTGTGGGCCGGGGGCTGGGATGAGGGTCGGGTGAGAATGGGGCTCCGAGGAGTTTAGAAAGAGAGATTGGAAGGGGACCAAAGGCAGAGGGCCCAGGCAGAGGGGATGCGGGGAAGGGAGGAGAGCGAGCGCGGGAGCAGGACGCTGGGGGTCGGGGACGCCCTCGGTGAAGCCCCGCCAAGGAATGCAGGAGGTTGGGGGTGGGGGGCGTCCTGGGTGAAGCCGCGTCCAGGAGCGCAGGAGGCTGGGGTGGGATGGGGGCTGCGCCCTGAGTGAAGCCCGGTTAGGGAGCAGGAAGCTGGGGAGGGGGCTCTCTGGGCGAAGTCCCCCGCAACACCCACCTCACCCCACTCAGGCTGAGCCCTCTGGCGTCATGGAGGGGCTCGTCCTAGCCCTGTGTGCCCTCCCGCTGGCTGCCGCGTCTGCTGTCTGTGCCACGATGCCGGGTAAGGAGCGGCCCTGACAGGGCTCGGGGCATCGGGGCTGGGGCTGGGGCTGGGGACCCTGGTCCACCGCGGCCCGCTTGCTGCCCACAGCTCGGAACCTGAGCTGCTACCAGTGCTTCAAGGTGAGCAGCTGGAGGCAGTGCCCGCCCACCGCGTGCAGCCCGCTGGACCAAGTCTGCATCTCCAACGAGGTGGTCGTCTCTTTTGGTGAGTCCCCCCTGGGGCAGAGGGCAGTTGCCCGGTGCCCCGCCTCTCAGCAACTCAGCTGATGCGTCCTCGGCGCTCCAGGGCCTGGGGCCGTGTGGGTCCGACAGTGCCTCCTGCGGTCTCTCCCGCGCTGGGTTTGGGCGAGCATCCCAGAGTGTGAATTTTGACTTTTCTTTTTCTCCTCCATTTGAAGTGTCTCTAGGAACTGTCAGCAGGACAAAGGCTCTGATGTCACTGAATTTACGAAGACAGCAGGAACACACAGGGGTGGGGAGAGGCAGCTGTTCGGGTGGATGGGTTATCCGCCCTTCCTAGCACAGCACAGTAGGCCTGCCCTACAGCCCAGCATGGGGCAGGCTGCACTGGAATCTAATACAGTGTATGACAGTGTCATAAAGTATAACACAACGTAATGAATATAACGTGTATACTGCAACTTAATATAATACGATACAATACAACATAATATAATAAAATAGAATGCAACACAACACGCCATAACACACTATGACACATAAAGGAGATTCCACCCAAGCTCTTTTCTCCACCATTTGGATTTTGAGTGTTGTACATCCCTTCAGGGGTTCCGTGGTTGTTGACAGACACGTGTCCATCAGAAAGTCTCTGCCATGTCTTTAAGTGAGCAGCACAGAGCAAGGAGCCCAGGGCTGGGCACCCAGCCCAGCAGGTTTTCTGTGATGGGCAGCCCCTTTCCACTGCTCTGAGTCACCCCTTCTCCCCACGACGCACGCGCCCCCGGGCTGGCAGGGGTGGTCCAGGCTGTGCCTGGCTTCCAGGGAAAGCCCCTTACAGCCAGTTGCCCTGGAGTCTGTATTTGCTGTGCTGCGGGGCGGAGGTGGCCTGGGCAGCCAGGGTCCCCAGCTCTGCAGCGCCTTGCCCAGGAAAGGACAGGAGACAGTGGTCTCTTGGTCCCCCTCATAGGGCCAGATTCCTTGCTCTAGTTCTTCTGGGTCCCGGCTGCCCCTTTGGAAAGCATCCTTGCATTTTCCTGATAACTGTGGATACTTCCTTGCTGGGGCTCTGGGGCCACCTGCCTCTCCTCTTTTCTGCAGAATGGAGCGTACACACCCTGCTCAGCAAACGCTGTGCTCCCAGATGTCCCAACACCAACACGAAGTTCGAATGGACGCCAGCCCCCACGGTGCAAGGCGTGATAACTAGGCGCTGCTGTTCCAGGGCTCTCTGCAACAGGGCACCAACCCCACAGGAGGGGCGCTGGGCCCTGCAAGGGGGGCTCCTGCTCCAGGTGGGCCTCGGCCTCCTCAGGGCCCTGTTGTGAGGGCCCTCCCTCTACACCCCCTCCTGGCCCTGCTGGCCCGTCCTGTCTCCTGCCTCCCACTGCCATCCTGTGTCCACCCCTTCCGGGACACTGCGGGGGACCCTCCCTCTCTGAGGTGGTGGGGAAGGTGCCATTGCCTCCACCCTGGACCTAGCCACCTCGCTTCTCCCCCACAGGGGCCCCTTTGCTGGGGAACCCTGTGGATTCAGCAACTGCTCCTGGGGAAGGACGGTGCCTCCGGTGTGGGTGGTGGGAAGGACGGCGCCTCTGGTGTTGGGTGATGGGGAAGGACGGCGCCTCTGGTGTTGGGTGATGGGGAAGGATGGTGTCTCTGGTGGGCGATGGCCCCTTGCATGAGGCCCCTTGCCCTGAATGCTGTCCAGGACCCCTCGAGGGGCAGGAGAGCCTGGGTGCGGCCACAGCTGGGGCTCCCCCTCTGCCCAAGGGAAACCCAGGAAGGATAACACTGTGGGTGCCCCCACCCATACATTGGGACTATGACCTTCACCCTCTTGGAGACAATAAACTCTCATGCTCCATGGTGCTCATTCCTTCCTGCTCCTTCCCGTCCACCCACCCTGCCCAGTCCTCAGCAAAGGGCTCTGTGGGTTGGTACCGGCGGCCACTGGAGCAGCCAGATCTGCAAAAAACCTTCCAGCTGGGAGGTTGAGGATAGGGACTGTCCCTGCAGCCTGGGGCCCAGCAGTGGGTAAGCAGTATGTCACAGGCTCGGGGCTGGGATCCTAGAAGGGCTGGGGCCCCTGAGTGGAGGTGGGGATGAGCTTGGAGAAAGGGGTCTGTGGCATGTGACCAGGGTTGGGGTGCCCGTCTGAGCAGCCACAGTAGGATAACAGGAGGTCAGGACTGATGGACAGTGCCAGCAAGGGGAGGGTAGGAATGGGAGGGCTGCCAGGTGAGGCACAGGTAATGGGCAGGCTGGGGCAGAGGGGACCAATGCCGAGTTCAGGACTGGCCAGGCTAAGCAGGGCACCATGGGACATCCTGGAGCTGTCCTGGGGCAGGGGTGGCTGAGAAGGAGGCCTTCTGCATCGGAAAGGAGGTAGCCTCACCAGGTAGCAAAGCCCCAGATGAAGGACAATGCTGGGTCTGCCGCCTGCTGCCCAAGGGCAGGTCTTCACAGCACCCCTGCAGCCTGTACCCTGCGCCTGTGCACTGCACCCCCCGCTGTCCTCCAGCCAGTCAATGTTGCCCCTGTGGACCCAGGTGGTCATGGCAGCCCCCTCAGGTAGAGGCCCTGGATCCCCTGTCCTCGGCAGGCTGCAGGCTCTCCAGAGAAGGGTCCTCGGGTTCCCAGGCAGAGCAGGACCTGCTCCCCTCCTCTTGCGGTTATGAATTATCGGCTGAATTCCAACCCTGCTGGCTAGGGCAGATCCTCAGGGCAGGGCACCTGGTGCTCCTCGTAACGTCAGGAATCTGGCATCCGACGCCTTGGGGCAGCCAGCAAGACCAGTGCTGGGAGGAGATTCCCCAGGACCCTGGCCCGAAAGCTTCTGTTTTTCTGCACAGGAAGGTACTGGGAAGTGATCTGGCCGCAGTGAGAGTGGCGGTGCAGGTCTTCCCTGATGCATTTTCCTAGGAAATATGTGTGAATCTAATCTGGGCACCTGTGCTGGGGTCAGGGGCCTATGGCCCCCCTCCCCACAGCCACTGGACCAGCCACTCTTGTGCCTTTGAGAGCTGGGGGCTTTGGCCTCTCTGGACAGGAGGACGGGAACCACAATTCCTTCAGGGCACCTGCTCAGCTGGAACTCAGAAACATTGCATAATACATTGATTTTTAAAAAATTATTATCTGAGACAAGGTCTTGCTCTGTTGCCCAGGTTGGAGTGCAGTGGCACAATCCTAGCTCAGTGCAGCCTTGACTTCCCAGGCTCAAGCGATCCTCCCACATCACCCTCCTGAGTAGCTAGGACCACAGGCGCGTGCCACCACTCCAGCTCATTTTTATGTTTTGTGGAAACAGAGTCTCACTGTATTGCTCAGGCTGGTCTTGAACTCCTGGCCTCAAGTGATCCTTCTGCCTCGACCTCCCAAAATGCTGGGATTACAGGTGTGTGCCACCACAGTTTGTCTGAATAAATGGATTTTTTAAAAAGAGGATGAAGGAAGGAAAGATGAAGATGACTGAATGCTTCAGAGATTAATGAGAAAAGACTCCTCGAGTGGTAAATAAATTCTTGCTGAGGGTGAGCACGTGAGACTGGGAAGTGGTCACAGAAGGGACAGTCAGGGTGGATGAGGAGGGCGGTGCGTGCCTTCCTGCACCACTGCTTCTCTCCTGGCCCTCAGTTTCCCTGTCCTTCTGACCTGAGAAAATTCTGAGCCACTGTTCTAGTCTCTCCAGGGCAGTGGGGCCCCCCCGTTACCTGGGGAACCTGAGCCATCTGTGTTCCCCACAGGCAGCGATCAGACCGGGGGCTGAGCCTCCAAAGGGGGACGGGGCAGGGCAGGGGACCTTGAGAACATGCAGGCAGGTGGCCCAGCACCACCTGTACAAGGGAGAGGCACGGGGCAGGCAGCCAGGCCGGCCAGGCAAACGCTCAGGAGTGTGCGGCAATGCATAAAAACCAAAGCAGCCAGAATCCATATTTTTCCATATCGTAAGAATAATGGCAGGCCAGGCACAGTGGTTCATGCCTGTGATCCCAGCATTTTGGGAAGCCGAGGCGGGCAGATCACCTGAGGTCAGGAGTTCGAGACCAGCCTGGCCAACATGGTGAAACACTGTCTCTACTAAAAATACAAAAATTAGTCAGGTGTGGTGTTGGGCACCTGTAATCCCAGCTACTCGGGGGGCTGAGGCAGGAGAATCGCTTGAACTGGGGAGACAGAAGTTGCAGTGGGCCAAGATCACACCACCTCACTCTAGCCTGGGTGACAGAGAGAGACTCCATTTCAAAAAGAAGAATGGAAAAAAAAAAAAAATTCACTCTTTGTGCCTTAAAGTTCCGTGGGTTTTGATAAATGCACAGTGTCCGGTGCTATCGCTGCTGTGTCTAGTGGAATACTTTCACGGCTGGAGAGAAATCCCCTGTGCTCTCCCTCATCATCCCTCCCTCCCCCTGAACCTCAGCAACCACTGATTCTTTCCCTGACTCCAGTTTTCCTTTTTCCAGAATGACCTGTGGTTGGAAACACACAGTGTGGAGCATTTTCAGATTAGCTTCTTTCACTTAGCGATGTGCATTTACAGTTCCTCCATGTCTTCTCATGGCTAGTTACCTTATCTCTTTTTATCCCTGAATAATATTCCACCGTCTTCATGTAGCACTATTTGTTTATCCACTCACTTATCAAAAGACATCTTGTTGCTTCCAAGCATCGGCAATTATGAATGAAGCTACGGTAAACGTCCACATTCAGGTTCTTATGTGGACGTCAGTCTTCAACCCCTCTGGTTAAATGCCACAGAGCACAATTGCCAGAGCTGCCGGGAAGCCTCTGTGTAGCTGTGTGAGAAACTTCACACCTGTCTTCCATGGCTGTTGCAGGAAGTCAGGGACCCCGAACGGAGGGACCGGCTGAAGCCATGGCAGAAGAACATAAATTGTGGAGATTTCATGGACATTTATCCCTTCCCCATAATCAATACTCTTGTGATTTCCTATGCCTGTCTTTAATCTCTTAATCCTGTCATCTTCATAAGCTGAGGATGAATGTCACCTGAGGAGCCTGTGATGACTGCGTTAACTGCACAAATTGTAGAGCATGTGTATTTGAATAATACGAAATCTGGCACCTTAAGAACAGGATAACAGTGATGTTCAGGGAACAAGGGAGATAACCTTAAAGTCTGGCTGCCTGTGGGCGAGCAGGATAGAGCCATATTTCTCTTCTAACCAAAAACGGGTAAGACAAATATCACTGAATGCTTTCCCCAGCAAGGAATATTAATAATTAACAGCCCTGGGAAAAGAATGCATTCCTAGGGGAGGCCTCTGAAATGGCCACTCTGGGGGTGTCTGCCTTATGCAGACGTAGATAGGGATGAAACACACCTTAGTCTCCTGCAGCTCCCCCAGGCTTGCTAGCATTAGGAAATTCCCACCTGGCGAATTCTAGTCAGGCCAGTTTTCTGCTCTTGAACCTTGTTTATCAATGACAATGTGTTCACAACTGGACATGGAAGTTCATTAGTGATTCGAGTTTCGCCATGACCTTCTACCTTGTGATCTTTTGTCGCCCTTGCAGCATGTGATCTCTGTGACCCACAACCTATTCGTACACTCCCTCCCTTTTGAAAATCACTAATAAAAACTTGCTGGTTTTATGGCAGGGGGGCATCATGGAATCTGCCAACATGTGATGTCTCCCCCAGACAGCCAGCTTTAAAGTTTCTCTCTTTCGTACTCTTTCCCTTTATTTCTCAGACCAACTGACACTTAGGAAAATAGGAAAGAACCTACGTGAATTATCAGGGGCAAATTTCCCCCAATACACAGCGGCCACACCACTTTGCACCCTCACCAGCAATGACAGGGAGTGCCCATCACTCTGCATCCCAGCCAGAAACTGATATTGTTGGTATTGTCAATGTTCTGGATTTCAGCCACTTAAAAAGTGGTGCTGGTGTCTTATAGGTGTCTTCGTTTGCAGTTCCCTATTCCCTGAGCCTTGTTCCATCTGCTTACTTGCCAGTGGTGTATCTTTGGTAAGGTGTCTGGTCAGATGCTTTCTTCATTTTTTATGTTCTTATTGAGATTTTGTTTTTGGTTTTTTTAAAAAATACAGACAGGGTCTTCCTAAGTTGCCCAGGCTGGTCTCAAACCCTTGGACTCAAGGAATCTGCCTGCCTCAGGCTCCCAAAATGCTGGGATTACACTTTGGGAGCCTGAGGTGGGCAGATTCTTTGAGCCCAAGAGAAACAGGCTGAGCCACCATGCCCAACCTCTTTGTCGATTTTTTTAATCAATTTTTTTAATTTTAGAGATTATGTTTTCAATGTTGTATCTAAAAACTCATCACCAAACCCAGGGTCACATCGATTTTCTCCTGCATTTTCTTCTAGGAGGTTTATAGTTTTGCATTTTGCATTCAGGCCTATGGTCCTTTTTAGTTAGTTTTTGTGAAAGGTATAAGATTTGTGTCTGGGTTAGCTTTTTGTTTTGTTTTGTTTTGTTTTTGTATGTGGATTTTCAATTTTAACACATCATTTTTTATATACAAATTTATTTTTAAAAATAACAACTGCAGCAACATCGATAATCACCCATCCTCCCCCTACTGATAGGGGAAAACACCTTCTATACAGTTGAGTAACAAAGGAAAATCAAGACCTTTTATCAGACACCCTACAGCCAGAAATGGCGATGCTGTCCCCAGGGGGGCAGACCCGACACATTCAATGTCCCAGGTTAACACACCAGCCCATAGTGTAGACCTGACATGTAACACACCAGCCCAGTGGTGTAGACCTGACACATTCAATGTCCCAGGTTAACACACCAGCCCATAGTGTAGACCTGACATGTTCAATGTCCCAGGGTAACACACCCACCCAGTGGTGTAGACCTGACACATTCAATGTCCCAGGGTAACACACCAGCCCAGTGGTGTAGACCTGACACATTCAATGTCCCAGGGTAACATACCAGCCCAGTGGTGTAGACCTGACATGTTCAATGTCCCAGTGTAACACATTTCCCATGCACCATGTTCTCTGACCATGTGCATTTAAATTAAATGTTTATGAAGATAAACTTTAAAATTTCAAATATGGGAAATTTAATTAACATTTCAGTTAGTTCATCTGTTAAAGAAGAAACTATAATAGGCTTTTTAAAAATTCCTTGAGCTGCATAGTAACAAAAATCAGAACCGGCATTTGTTTTAAATGAGAGCAGTGCTTTGAGGAAAACATATAGACTTAAGCCCTAGTGTTAGAAAGGAAGAGGGGTTGAAAATTAAGAAACCATGTATTCAGGTCTAGAATCTTGAGAAGAACAATAAATTAAACCCAAGGAGGTCTGAAGGAAAATGTACCCCCAAAGGTGTTATTGAATAAGTCAGAAATCAAAATAAACTAAAATAGAGAAGATCCACAAAGTCAACAGATGCACAAAATGGTGACATTGCTGGCAGGACTGAGAATGAGACGGAAGGGGAAACACAGATAAACGGCTTGAGTGGTTAAAGAGGCTGAACTGTCCCAGGCACCCATTCATGCAAAATCCCAGCAAGTGGAAATTGAATCAAGTGGTGGGAAGTGGATCAGTGGCTGCCTGGAGCTGGATGTCGATGGGGGGGCCATGCCACTCATGGCAGGCACCTGTTGTGGGAGGCAAGTGTGATGAGCGTGGTAGTGGGTATGTGGTGTGTAAATTTGCCAATATTCATTGAGCTGACCACTTAAAATGGGTGCTTTTTGTTGTGTGTAAATAACACTTCAGTAAAATTGATCCAACTGGCACAAGAAGCTGGGTTGGGTGGTGCATGTCTGTCGTCTCAGCTACTGGGGAGGCTGAGGCAGGAGGATTGCTTCAGCCCAGGAGGTAAAGGCTGCAGTGAGCTGAGATCGCACCACTGCACTCCAGCCTGGACAGCAGAATGAGACCCTGTGTCAAAAAAATAAATAAAAATAAAATAAATGACCACAAGAGACATTTTGCATACCTATATGGAATAAGTTTGAAAATTTAGATGAAATGAAGTATTTCTAGTAAAAACATAATTTGCCAGATTAGACCCAAGAGGTAAAGTTTCCAAGTTCCTTTTACAAGGCGAGCATGACATTGACAGCTAAACATGATAAAGAGGATACCAAAAAGGAAAATATAGCACTTTTATATATCAGTGCAATAATCTTAAATAAAATATTAGCAAGACAAATTCAGGAGCACATAGGACAATAACATGATTATGTGCATGCACACGTGTGCGTGCGTGTGTGTGTGTGCATGTGTGTGTGCGTGAGAGAACCCTAAAGCCAGAAACTCACTGTATGGGTGTGGGGAAAAGAGAGATCAGACTGTTACTGTGTCTATACAGAAAGCAGTAGACATAAGAGACTCCATTTTGTTCTGTACTTGAGATGCTGCTAATCTGTGACCCTACCCCCAACCTTGTCCTTGCAAGAGACATGTGCTGTGGTGACTCAAGGTTTAACGGATTTTGGGCTGTGCAGGGTGTGCTTTGTTAAACAAGTACCTGAAGGCAGTATGCTTGTGAAAAGTCATCACCATTCTCTTAATCTCAAGTACCCAGGGACACGCACACTGCCAAAGGTCGCAGGGACCTCTGCCTAGGAAAGCTAGGTATTGTCCAAGGTTTCTCCCCATGTGATAGTCTGAACTATGGCCTCGTAGGAAGGGAAAAACCTGATCATCCCCCAGCCTGACACCCGTGAAGGGTCTGTGCTGAGGAGGACTAGTACAAGAGGAAAGAAGGCCTCTTGACAGTTGAGATAGAGAAAAGCATCTGTCCCCTGCCCGTCCCTGGGCAATGGAACATCTCGGTGTAAAACCGATTGTATGTTCTGTTTACTGAGAAAGGAGAAAACCCTTAGGGCAAAAGGTGGGACTTACTAGCAATGCTGCTCTTTATGCACTAAGAGGTTGATGGAGATGTTTGCATATGCATATCAAGGCACAGCACTTTTCCTTATTCATGTCACAGAGATCTTTATTCATATGTCTTACTGCTGACCTTCTCCCTCCGATGATCCTATTATCCTGTCACTTCCCTTTTTTCTAAGATGGTAAAGATAATTATCAATAAATACTAAGGGAACTCAGACACTGGTGCCAGTGTGGGTCCTCTGTATGCTGAGCGCGGGTCCCCTGGGCCCACTTTTTCTTTCTCTATACTTTGTCCCTGTGTCTCATTTCTTTTCTCAAGTCTCTCATTCCACCTAACGAGAAACGCCCACAGGTGTGGAGGGGCAGGCCACCCCTTCATATGGGAAAGTACTGGATGCAGTCCCACTAATGCACTGAACAAGAGCAGGACAGGCACCGTCATTTTTTAAACATTGCATTGGAAACAGAAGCAAAGAAAAATAGAGGAGAAAGCAATTGGAGGCATAAGATTTGAGGAAGATACAGTCTATTTGCAGCTGAGCCATCTACCTCAGAAACTCTTTTTAAAGAAAGCCCTGGCTGGGCGCAGTGGCTCACTCCTGTAATCCCAGTACTTTGGGAGGCTGAGGCGGGTGGATCACGAGGTCAAGAGATCAAGACCAGTCTGGCCAACATGGTAAAACCCTGTCTCTACTAAAAATACAAAAAATTAGCTGGGTGTGGTGGCAGGCGCCTATAATCCCAGCTACTCAAAAGGCTAAGGTGGGAGAATTGCTTGAACCCAGGAGGTGGAGGATGCAGTGAGCCAAGATTGCACCACGCATTCCAGCCTGGATGACAGAGTGAGACTCCGTCAAAAAAAAAAAAAAAAAAAAAAGGAAAAAGGAAAAAAGTCCTAATGGAGCAATGCTGAGACTAGAAAATTCAATGAAATCATTCAGTGAGGTAGTATAATATGAAATTAAAGTGAAAACCAACAGCCTCTTTATATAGAAGCAATAACCAACAAGAAGATATAATGGAAGAGAAAACCTCATTTACGATTGGGGGGAAAATCCAATGTTTAGAAATAAATCGGATTTTAAAATGTGCAAAGTCTAAGGGAGTAAAATTCAATGCACTCCTGCGAGATGCACCTGGAGCCTTGAGCAACGGTAAAGCTGTTCCTTGTTCTCAGCGGTTCCTTGTTGTCTAATGGCACCAATGCCATTAGACATCAGTCCTCCCTAATTTATAAACTGTTTTCATTTAACGTGATTGCTATACAAATCATGACTTCTTTTTCTTGAACAAGACAAGTTGAAACATATGCAAACAAAAACATTCAAGATTGGTTAGGAAAACTCCGAAAAAAAGTTGAGTTATTGATGGGCTAGCACTACCAGAGATTAAAACATACTAAAAAAAAAAAAAAAAAAAACCCTCAAAAATTAAAACAGTGTGGTGTTGTCATGAGAATGAATAATCAAGTGAAGTAGAATAGAAAGACCAGAAATATACCCAAGAATGCATGGAAACTCAGTGTACGAAACAGGGAGAATCTCAAATCTCTGAATCAAAGATAAACTTATTTTAAAAATTGATGTTTGAACAAATGAATGGATTCCTGGAAGAAGTCAAATAGGACCTCCACCCATACATCCATATAGCACACATAAGAATTAATGTTAAACAACCAAAGTGTACAAATACCAAAAGAAATGATATGTGAATTTTTTTTTTTTTTTTGAGATGGAGTCTTGCTCTGTCACCCAAGTTGGAATGCAGTGGCGTGATCTCAGCTCACTGCAAGCTCTGCCTCCTGGGTTTAAGCCATTCTCCTGCCTCAGCCTCCCAAGTAGCTGGGATTACAGGCATCCACCCCCACGCCCAGCTAATTTTTTGTATTTTTAGTAGAGACGGTGTTTCACCAAGTTGGCCAGCCTGGTCTCGAACTCCTGACCTTGTGATTCGCCTGCCTCAGCCTCCCAAAGTGCTGGGTTGACAGGCGTGAACCACCGCGCTCAACTGTGAATATCTTTATAACCTGAGTGTGGAGAAAGACTTCCTAAGTTTAATTCAATCCAAATGCAAAAAATAAAAGATTGACTAATTTGACTCTATAAAAATATATTTTGTATGAGGTGCACATGGGCACACGCACAAATAAACAAACACATACCAGGGAGTTATAAACAACTCTTAATTGGAGGAAGTAGGCAAAGGCCAAAAGCTTGATAGAAAATATGAGCAACATACAAAAACAATTAGCAGCAGTGATATAAAATATCACTTAAACACAAGGAAAAATGTTGCCCTTCACTTGTGGAAGAAATGCAAATGAAAACAGCCCTAGGGATGTTGGGGCGGCACCTGCTGCAGAGGGTAACTTGCAGCCTTGTCAAGGGCAGCACTGCCAAGGCTGGTTCGAGCTCAAGGTCAGGTGGAGCAGGTAGTTCCCCCCCCATCTCTTCTGCTGAGTGCAGCTGTAAAACCGGCCTGAAACACGTGGAGAAGCTATCTGAGCTGCCTCCAGGACACATGCAAATGGACACTCTGATCAGAAAATTAGCAAGAAGATTGAGAAATAAGATAAAAATGTGAGGGCCACCAAACCAGTGGAAAGTTTTCCCTTTTCATTCCTCTGGCATTGCCTGGCCTTGACTCAAGGCAGCCCACACTCTAGGAGCAGACACCAGGGCACAGGTGGGGAGCTCTGGGGGACCCCTCCAGGGCTTACTCAGGGAGTGGGTTGGCAGTGGCCACAGAAGCCACCAGGGATCCTGCAGGGACTCACAACACTGAGGGCAGGGAGTTTGCCTCTAATCAGAGAAGCTGTGATTCCAAGAGGGCGGGTAAAGGCCACGGGTCTTTTTCTCTCCACATCTTCCCACATCATGACCCCAGAGGGGGTTGAGGAGGGAGGAAGTGTAAGCACCGTGACATAGTGAGCCACAGCCTTCTGACTAGATGCCCCAAAGAAGAATCCCACGTGACCACACAGCATCAGAGAAACTGCAGGAGGTGAGGAACTTTGCAAAGCAATTCATCGTGTTGTCAACAAAACCCCGGGCTCACTCCCGAGCTGGGCATGCATGGATGTGACCCTCGATGGCATAGACTATGAGAGCTAGGTGATGGGATCGACCTCCATCGAGGTGTCAGAGTGACCTGCATACCCAAACACCATGAGGCTTTAAAGACTGAGCTGATGTGGAAGCCGCAGCCTCTGCAGGTTGGTCTGCACTTGCAGTATAAGCCCAACCACATCAATTGCTGCCAAAACAAAACTAGCAGCATTCTCCATACCACTTAAATAAGACATGGGTTCTCATAACATTCAAAATGCCCAGGACACAATCCAAAATTACTTCTACAAAAGATCAGGAAAATCTCAATGAGCAAGGAAAACCGCAACCAGTAGGTGCCAGTGCTGATGATTCCAACCCTCAGCACTGGCTTTAAAGTAATTATCGTAAGAATTTTTTATGTAACATCTTTAAAGTAATTATCATAAGAATGCTCTAGCAAGTAATGGCAAACACTCTTGAGCTAAATGGAAAGATAAGAAGGCTCAGGGAGAAAGTGGAATGTACAAAGAATGGCCAAGTGGGAATTGCACCACTGGAAACATAATCACCAGGATAAAGCAGTCTCTGGCTGGGCCAACAGCAGGCTGGAAATGAAAAGGGAAAGAGTCGGTGTGGCAGTCGTGCAATTTGAACAACACAAGAGACACTGATTTAAAAAAAATGAGGCCGGGCTCAGTGGCTCACGCCTGTAATCCTAGTACTTTGGAAGGCCGAGGCAGATGTATCACCTGAGGTCAGGAGTTCAAGACCACCCTGGCCAACATGGCAAAACCCCATCTATACTAAAAATACAAGAATTAGCTGGGTGTGGTGGCAGGTGCCTGTAATCCCAGCTACTCAGGAGGCAGAAGCAGGAGAATCACTTGAACTCTGGAGGCAGAGGGTGCAGTGAGCCAAAATCGCACCACTGCATCCAGCCTGGGTGACAGACGGAGACTCTGTCTCAAAACAAAACAAAACAAAAAATGAACGGCACCTCAGGAACAATACCAAAAAGTCCAACAGCTGTATAATTGGTGTCACAGAAGGCGAGGAGAAAGAGTGGAGTACAGAAATGAGATCTGAAGAACTAATGACTGATAATGTTTCAATTTTGAAAAAGAACATAAACCTAAAGATTACAGATTCAAAAGCCCGGTGAATTCAAATAGGATAAATACAGATGCAGATACATTATCATTAAACTGTTGAAATAAATTGATTTTGTCACAAGCCAGCATTGTCACTGTGGGAGAAAAGAGATCAAAAGTACACAAGAAGGAAGGAAATACAGAATATTATGGCAGTGGGAAAGAGGTGTCAGTGTGAATACACAGAGCAGCACACTTAAGCAACAATCCCAAATAATGGGGCTTTCTACAAAACAGTTGGCCTTTACTCTTCAAAAGTGTCAGGTCATGAAATAAATCTGTGCTGAGGACCCGTTCCAGGTTAAAGCAGACTAAAGGGGCTAGACAACCAAGTGAAACGTGTGAGCTTGGATTAGATGCTGGACTGGAGAAGGCTGTGAGGGGGACAATGGCTGAAATTTGAATGAGGTCCGTAGATTAGATTATACTGTTCTATCAGTGCTGATTCTGTGGTTTTGATTGTACTATAGTTATGAAAAATGTTAAGACTCAGAAAATCTATATAAAGCAGACAGAATAATTCTTGTACTTTTTTTGCAACTTTTTAATAAATCTGAAACTGTTTCAAAATGAAAAGTTAATCCAAGTTGTCTTGAGTAGAGGTTAAAACGACAACAAAAAAGAAAATTGAAAAGCTAAAAACGAACTCCCAACAGAACATTCTCCTTTATTCTTCTTTCATGTAAGGACATAGGATATGCATTTTGCTCAGCTACCACCCTTCACCGCATCCCATTTTGAGAAGCAGTATTTTCCTCATTCATCTGTTCTAGGTTTTTAAAAAAAATATTTAAGATCTTCTCTTTTTAAAGAATCTATTCATTTGGAATGTGCTTTTTGCATTTTCACTTGTGAAAATATGTATTTATCCTTTTTGTTATGACTGTATGACTTCATTGTATCAGAGAATATGGTCTTAAGATATGAGATACAGAAAGGTTTTAAGAACGATAAGATCTGGACATGCTGGATAAAATCAAAGCCCTGGATGTCCTTGTTCAAGCATCCAGGCTTGAGTGCCTGAGTGCCAGGGGCATGCAATGTCCATCACGCTCACAGGGGGAGAGCCGAGGGAGCCTGAGGGACCAGTTTGTTTCACTGAACATGAACTTGATAAAACAAACTGTTCTCTCCACAGTTTCTCAGCCTCGGCCCCCTGTCCTTTCAGGAGCTCAGAGACTTCTGGGTCTGCTCCCAGGCTTCACGGTCCCTGGTGACCCCACGGTGTGGAGCCCCGTGCCCTGCTTTTGGGGACTGTTAGACAAAGAGGGGATGCATCAGAGCTGAGGCTGGGGCTGAGTCTGGCAGGGGGTGGACCTGCATGTCCCCCTGGGCTGTGACGGCTGCATCCTCCTCCTTGGGCCTCCAAGGCTGCTGTGTAAGAACCCCAGGGATCCTCCCCAGTACCTCTGTCCTCTGTCAGGCCCAGCCCAGGTCTGAGGGAAGGGGCAGGAGGGGGATTCAGGTGAGGCTCCCTGGGATGCAGACCTCCATGAGGATAGGGCCGGAGGGGCCAGGAGGACACATCCCACTGGGCACAGAGGAGGCGTCCAGGGGTAGGACCAAGGGTTGACGCGAGAGAACAGGGGTCAGGGCCCTTGCAAGATTCTGCCTCTGCTCTCAGCCTAGACCTGCTGCCTGCATAACGGACAGTTCCTCCTGCTTCTGGGGCCCATGCTGGTATGTGCAGAGAAAGGTGAAGACACCAGGGTGGTGTGGAAGGAAAGGCCAGCTGTGTCTCTGTGGTGTGAGGCGCATGTTTCCTTGAGGACAACCCAGGCCTGCTATGCTGAGTGCATTTTGCCCTGTGACCCTGCAGGGGGGTGGGATGCTATGTGGCTTCACACCCGTGGCTGTGAACGCCGGCCCCAGGGTGGAGAATGTGTGCTCAGGGTTGACGGTGTCACCTGAGGTGCTGTGAGCTTGGGGTTGCTGAGCATCTTCACACGGTGGTGGCTGGTCCCAGACCCAGGTATGCTCGGAGCCCAGGGCTCTGCCCTCACCCCTACTCCTGCAGACCAAAGCCTGTCAAGCTACCACTGCCTCCACACCAACGTCAGCGGGCCTACAAGCCAGTCTCCTGCAGCGCCCAGAGGGGCCTAGGTTTCTTCCAGCATGTGGTGGTCCACACAGGGCAAGGCCAGCCTGGACAGTTCCTGGAGAGGGTGGGGGTGGGCTTCTGAGCTCAGTGGTTCCCTCCATGGGCTCCTGCTCAGCTGTGAGCAGGGCCTGGGGATCCAGGGTGGGGGGACCTAGATTTCGAGTTCTGGCCTAGGCAACCTCCTCCTCCTTTCATCCTCCTCGTGGACTCAGCTGGGGACTCCATGCTGAGCCTCTGGATACCTTGGGAAAAGCAGGCCCTAGGATGCCACGTATGCCTGGAGAGGAGGGGAGCAGCCAGGAGTCCAGAGAGCCAATGAAACCCATCTCTTCTGGGGTGACCAGATAGAGAACTGATGTACATTCCAATTCCATGGGAAGACCCTGGGTAACAGGAAGTCCTCTTCCTGCTCTGGTTCCAAAGGGCATAAGCCACAATGCAGGTCAACTCTAGACTCTGCAGCAGGCACCAGCAGGCATCCCAGGGACACAGGCACCAGCAGGCATCCCAGGGACACAGGCACCAGCAGGCATCCCAGGGACGCAGGCACCAGCAGGCATCCCCAGGACGTGCCAGCCATGTGTTGCTGTCTTCCTTCTTTCTTATTTATTTATCATTTTTATTTTGTAGAGATGGGGTCTCACTATGTTGCTCTGGCTGGTCTCAAACCCCTGGGCTCAAGCAATCCTCTGCCTCAGCCTCCCAAACTGCTGGGATTACAGGCATGAGCTGCTGCACCGTCCCCCTCCTCTTTCTTTGTGATCATTTCTGAGTATTTTGGGGGCAGGTGCAGGGCTGGCTTGTTACTTTCAAAGACATCAATGCCCTGCCTGGCTAGGCCACCACCCTGCTGTACGTGGTTTTGCATCCTCTGTCACCAGTCTAGATAAGAGAGGCACATTTTGAATTTTGGCTGCAAGTCACCTTCCCTTGAAAACTCCCTCACTGATGTGCTGATGGGCATGTAGCCCTCAGCACGCCCATGGCCCTCCCGGCACCATGTCCTCTTCTCCCAGTGGTTTGGGGTGGCTGGTGGCTTTTTATTTATTCATTTATCTTTGAAATAGGGTCTTGTTCTGTCATCCAGGATGGAGTGCAGTGGCACAATCATGGCTCACTGCAGCCTCGCCCTCCTAGACTCAAGTGATCGTCCCACCTCAGCCTCCCAAGTAGCTGGGACAACAGGCACGTGCCACCACACCCAACTTATTTATTTACAGAATGGATGTCTCACTATGTTGCCCAGGCTGATCTCCAACTCCTGGCCTCAGGGGATCCTCCCACCTTGGCCTCCCAGAGTGCCAGGATTACAGGCATGAGCCACTGCACCCGGCTGGCCAGCTGGGGCTTTGACAAGCACTGAACTCCAGCCCTGTTGGGCGGGCTGTTCCTGTTTGCCATTTTCCGTGGCCGCCTTCTCAGGCAGTCACCCCACTGCTCCTTCAGCATCTGCTCCTCCTTCCTCCTGTTTTGAAGGAAGTTTTGTATCAATGGAGACTGCAGCTTCGCCTGGATGCAGCTCATGCTGGTTTCTGCTCCTCCCCTCTGTCCTTCTGGGTCCAGGTTTGGTGGCAGCAAAGCCCCCACCTGGGTGAGCCCTGGGCAGGCCAGGAGGGAGGTGGGTGGGCTACAGGGGCGGCTCAGCCCTCAGGACTGACTCGCACTTTAAAGATCCTGTTTCTTCCCTATCCAACTGCGCAGTGCTTCCTGGGGACGGGGACAGCAGGACCCCAGGCCTCCTTCAGCTGGAAAACATTCCTCTTGAGCGTGGGGTGTGATGTTGGCACCTCCTGCTGCACCCACACGAGCCTTTCTTCTCTTTCAGGGCCATTCTGGGTTTTCCTCTGTGCCTTGTCAGGAGGGTCCCCTATAAACAGACACAGTGGCAGAGGCCTCTCCTGACATCTCGGTCCCGTCTGTGCACACAAGCAGGACCCAGCCAAGCCTGGGTCGGATGCCCACAGGCACTGGGAGACCACCTGCTGCTCTGAACTCCGCCCCCAGGTTCAGGGAGGTCGGGGGAGGAATTCTGTCCTCCCTGGTCCTCACCACCTCCAGGAAAGCCGGCTTCTGTGCTGCCCCTGGAGGCTCAGAGCTGTGAGCCCAGCCTCCTCTCTCCCCAGGTTCAGAACAAGTGACAGAGGTCACCAGGGGCTGCACCAACAACCGGCTGGGAGGAGTTCGCCTGGGACAGCGTCCTCTGTGCCAGTGTCTTGTGCTGCTCCGAGAACCTGGGTAACCGGGAAGCCACGGCAGGCAGCGCTGCCCAGGCCCTGCAAGGGGGCCGCAACTCGCCCAGTGGTTAGCACCCTCCCTCCCTGATGCCCACTCTCCCATCTGCATGGTCCTTTGATGACCATCTCCGCGTCTCATCCCCCATCTCTGTTTGGACCGGTCGTGGGGCCCCCCCTCCCAGGTGAGGCTCCCTTGACTCACTGCCTCCCCTGACAGTGGAGGGACACGTTTCCTCCTGAGCCTGTAAGTCTGGGCAGGTCCAGCCCCCGTCCCCTCCCCCAGGGCCGGGGGGTGGCCAATGCCCCCGTGCGTGCTTTCTGCTCCAGCCCAGGAGGGCGTCCCCTGACAAAGCCACCCCTCTGTGCTGTGAGGTGGGAGGAGCCTCTGCCTGTCCACCGGCCCCAGATTCCACGCCCATCAGGGAAGCCCAGCAAAGGCACCCGCACTGGGAATGTGCCCCGGCAAACAGTGAGCAACGAGGAGGGTGAGGAAGGCAAGGAAGGCAGCCAAGACCCAGTGGCAGTGTGGACGGCGATGGCTGGATCATGACAGAGTTCTCATGAGATCTGGGCATTTAAAAGTGTGTAGCACCTTCCCCTCTTCCCCTCCCCCCACCCCCCAGTTTTCTCCTGCTCCGGCCTCTGACGCACCTGCTGCCTTCCAGCACGGTTGCAAGCTTCCTGAGCCCTCTAAGCCTCTTTTCTTTTCTTTTCTTTTCTTTTTTTTTTTTTTTTTGAGACCGAGTCTCGCTCTGTCGCCCAAGCTGGAGTGCAGTGGCCGGATCTCAGCTCACTGCAAGCTCCGCCACCCGGGTTCACGCCATTCTCCTGCCTCAGCCTCCCGAGTAGCTGGCGTCCCTCACCTCGCCCGGCTAGTTTTTTTTATTTTTCAGTAGAGACGGGGTTTCACCGTGTTAGCCAGGATGGTCTCAATCTCCTGACCTCGTGATCCACCCGCCTCGGCCTCCCAAAGTGCTGGGATTACAGGCGTGAGCTACCGCGCCCGGCCTAAGCCTCTTTTCTTTATAAATTTCCCAATCTTAAGTTTTGCTTTGTTTTTTGAGACAGAGTCTTGCTCTGTCGCCCAGGCTAGAGTGCAGTGGTGCAATCTCGGCTCACGGCAACCTCTGCCTCCTGGGTTCAGACGATTCTCCTGCCTCAGCCTCCCGAGTAGCTGGAATTACAGGCGCCCGCCACCACGCCCAACTAATTTTTGTATCTTTAGTAGAGATCGGGTTTCACCACGTTGGCCAGGCTGGTCTCAAACTCCTGACCTCAAATGATCCACTCCCCTCGGCCTCTCAAAGTGCTGGGATTACAGATTACAGGTGTGAGCCACCACGCCCAGTCAAGTTTCCTCTTCCTCTTCCTATTCCTATTCTTATTCTTAATTCTTATTCTTATTCTTTCTTTTTTGAGACGAAGTTTCACTCGTGTCCAACACAACACAGTGCTGGAGGCTCTGGCCGGTGCACACAGCAAGACAGGGAAACCCTCGTGTCCAGCACAACACAGTGCTGGAAGCTCTGGTCAGTGCACACAGCAAGATGAGGAAACCAAAGGCATACACATCAAAAAGGAAGACATGCCCTCATCCCGTAAGCAGATGACTTTGTAGCCCACTTAGAAAATCCTAAGGAATCTGAAACAAATAAAAGCCTCCTAGAACTAATCAGTGAGTTCAGAAAAGTCACAAGAAAGAAGATTAAACGTTTGAAAAATCAATTGTATTTCTACGTAATAGCAGTAAACACATGGGCACCACAATGAAAAATGTACTTCTATTTTTGTTTTGTTTTTTTTTTTTTTTTTTGAGACGGAGTCTCGCTCTGTCGCCCAGGCTGGAGTGCAGTGGCCAGATCTCCGCTCACTGCAAGCTCCGCCTCCCGGGTTCGCGCAATTCTCCTGCCTCAGCCTCCCGAGCAGCTGGGACTACAGGCGCCCGCCACCTCACCCGGCTTATTTTTTTGTATTTTTAGTAGAGACGGGGTTTCACCGTGTTAGCCAGGATGGTCTCGATCTCCTGACCTCGTGATCCACCCGTCTCGGCCTCCCAAAGTGCTGGGATTACAGGCTTGAGCCACCGCGCCCGGCCTAAAAATGTACTTCTATTTTTAACCACTCAAAAAATGAAATACTTAGGTGTAAGTCTAATGAATAATGTACTGGACTTGTATATATGTTTTGTACAGAACTGTGATGGAAGAAAGAAACGTAAGCAAGTGAAGAGGCCTCGCTCATGGAGTGGAAGACCCAACATCGTAAAGAGCTGAATTCTCCCCAGACTGATCTATGGGTTTAACACAGTTCTTATTGTGTCTGACAAAATTCCAAAAAGATATGTCATGAATAAGTACAAGATTATTCCAAAGGATAAATGGAAAGTGATGGAGCTAGAATAGCTAAAATTGGGTAATTTTTAAAGAAAAGAGGTTTAATGCCTGTAATGTCAGCACTTTGGGAGGCCGAGGCAGGCAGATCACGACGTCAAGAGATTGAGACCATCCTGGCCAACATGGTGAAACCCCGTCTCTACTAAAAATACAAAAAAAATAGCCGGGGGTGGTGGGGGGCGCCTGTAGTCCCAGCTACTCAGGAGGCTGAGGCAGGAGAATGGTCTGAACTCGGGAGGTGGAGCTTGCAGTGAGCCGAGATCCCGCCACTGCACTCCAGCCTGGGCGACAGAATGAGACTTTGTCTCAAACAAACAAAAAATAATAATAAGAGGTTTAATTTGGAAAAAGAGAAAAATGGGGCTAATCCATGTACCTGATCCCAAGACTTCTTATATATAGTAGTTACAGTGACCTAGAGAGTGTGGGGTTGGCAGAGGGACAGATACTCAGATTTATGCAGCACAACAAACTACCCAGAAATAGACTCACACCGATACACCCTGGGCACCCTGGGGATTTCTACAAAGATGCAAGTGCAACTGAGTGGAAGACACATTGCTTTCAAAGTGCGGCACCACAGCAATCAAAAATCCATAGGCAAAAAGCAAAAACAGACAACAACGAAATGCAACCTAGACCTTGTATAAAGGTGACCTCAAAACAGATCACAAACATGAAATAAAAAAAAAAAAAATTTAGGGAAAACAAAACCACGGGAGAACATCTTTGAGATCTGGGACAAGGCAAAAAGATTTTCAGACTTGACACGAGAAGCATGATCCATAAAAAGAAAAACTGATAAACCTGACCTCTTCAAATTTAAAACTTTAGCACTGAAGAAAAAAAAAAAAAAAAAAAAAAAACCAAAAAAGGGGAATAAAAAAAAATTACAGAAAAAAAAAAAAAAAAAAAAAAAAAAAAAACCATTAAGAGGGTGTAAAGACAAGCTACAGTCTAGGGGAAAATATTTGCAAACCATTTATCCAGCAAAGAACTAGTGTCTAGACTGTATAAAGAACTCTCAAAATTCAACAGTTAGAAGTCAATCAATTAGAAAGGAGGGCAAAAGACATGAAACGGCATTTCACTGAAGAGAATATATATTCAAATTGAGGGCTTTCCTCATGAAAAACGAATATATAGATAGCAAAATAAGTACATAAAAAGATGTTCAACAACTTTATAAGTGAAAGAAATGAAAAGTTAAAATGCAACAAGATATTATACACACCAATCGGAAAGACCAAAATAAAAAAATGCTGCTGGTGAAGATGTGGAACACAGGATCCTTCACACATTACTGATATGAACATACAATAGCAAACGCCTCCTGGAAATCTCTTCAGCTGTTTCTCAAAAAACTAAACATACGGCTGGGCGCTGTGGCTCACGCCTGTAATTCCAGCACTTTGGGAGGCCAAGGCAGGCGGATCATGAGGTCAAGAGATTGAGGCCATCTTGGCCAACATGGTGAAACCGCGCCTCTACTAAAAGTACGAAAATTAGCTGGGCATGGTGGTGCACACCTGTAGTCCCAGCTACTCGGGAGGCTGAGGCAGGAGAATCGATTGAACCTGGGAGGTGGAGGTTGCAGTGAGCCAAGATAGCACCACTACACTCCAGCCTGGGTGAGAGAGCAAGACTCCATCTCAAATAATAATAATAAATAAACATACAACTACCATACCACCCAATAATTGCGCTCCCAGCCATTTACCTAGAGAAATGGAGACTTATGTTCACATCCAAACCTGCCGTATTAGTCCGTTTTCACACAGCTGATTAAGACATACCTGAGACTGGGCAATTTACAAAAGAAAGAGGTTTACTGGACTTACAGTTCTACATGGCTGGGGAAGCCTCACAATCATGATGGAAGGCAAGAAGGAGCAAGTCATGTTTTATGAGGATGGTGGCAAGAAAAGAGAGAGCTTGTGCAGGGAGACTCCCGTTTTTTCAAACCATCAGATCTCATTAGACTTATTCACTATCGTGAGAACAGCACAGTAAAGACCTGCCCCCTGACTCAATTACCTCCCACCAGGTCCCTCCCACAACACGTGGAAATTCAAGATGAGATGTGAGTGAGGACACGGCCAAACCATGTCACCTAAACATGAATGTTTAGCACAGCTTGATACCAAATACCCCAACATTAGAAGCAACCCAGGTGTCCCTCAGTGGACAAATGGTTAAACAAAGTGCAACACATCCGTACCATGAAACACTACCGAGCAAAAAAAAGGAATGGGCTCTCGACGCACTCCAAAGATGGATAAACCTTCAGAGAGCTACGCTGAGGGGAAAACGCCAGTCCCAAGAAGTGACATTCTTTCTTTTTTGAGATGGAGTCTGGCTCTGTCATCCAGACCAGAATGCAGTGGTGTGATCTCGGCTCACTGCAACCTCCGCCTCCCAGGTTCAGACAATTCGCCTGCCTCAGACTTCTGAGTAGCTGGGATTACAAGTGCCTGCCACCACACCCGGCTAATTTTTTTATTTTTAGTAGAGATGGGGTTTCACCACGTTGGCCAAGATGGTCTTGAACTCCTGACCTCAAGTGATCTGCCCACCTCAGCCTCCCAAAGTGCTGGGATTACAGGCGTGAGCCACCGTGCCCAGCCCCAAGAGGTTACATAATGTAGGGCTCTATTTCTATTTCATGCTTGAAACGACACAATTATAGAAATGGAGAGGAGTGTTCCCCAAGAGTTAGTGGAGATTAGTATTCCCCAAGAACAGATTAGTGTTCCCCAAGAGTGAGGGAGGTCTTGGAAATGGGGGTAAGAGGAGGAGGGGTGTGGCTATAAAGGACAACAGGAGGGACCCACGTGGTGCCGGAAATGTCTGTGCCTTGACCACATCAATGCTCATGTCCTGGTTGTGCTGTTGTACTTTTCAGCTTTACGAGATGTTACTATTGAGGGAAACTGGGTGAAGGGCACACAGGACCTCTCTGTGTTATTCCTCACAACTACATGTGGATCTACAATGATCTCATAATTAAAAGTTGAATTTTTAAAAAGTATCCCAGACTTGGTCCCTAGGAGCCCAATCGAGTGGGGTTCTGTGTGCTTTTGAGATGTCACTTCATCCTCTGAACTATCCCTTACTTTCCAATCATACGAGTCTGAGTCTTGGTGAAAAGGTGGAGTCACAGACCGTTCCTGTCCTGCTGGTGAACATGGAAAATGCTACAACCACCTTTGAAAATGGTTTGGCAGTTCCTTAAAAAGTTAAATGTATGCCTACATATGGTGCAGCCATTCCACTTGTGGGTATTTAGCAGAAAGCAATGAAAGCTCACATCCTTAAAAAGACCTGTATGCGAATGTTCGTAGCAGGCTTACTTGTAACGGACAGAAGCTGGAAAGACTCGAAACACCCACCCACATGCAAATGAGTAAACAAAGCGTGCTCCATCCAAGAATGGAAAAATGCCCGGCAATGGAAAGGAATTAACTGCTGATACACGCCGCCATGCAGATGAAGCTCAGAATAAGTAAGTCAGACAAAAACACGTGTCTCAACTGAATGATCCCAGTTGGATAAAATTCCCGAAAATGCAAGCTAGTCTACAGTTAGAGAAAGCGAGTCAGTGATTGCCTTGCGGGGTAGGGAGGGAATGGAGGAGGAATTACAGAGGGGCAGGGGGGGTTTTGAGAGTGGCAGATCCATTCCTTACCTCCATCAGCATGCTGGTTCACCATGCACGTGTCAACAATTATCAGACTGTACACTCTAAACTTTTACAGTTTATTGTATGTCAATTATATCTCAATAAAGCTGTTAAAAACAAAAACAAGAACAAGTCTGAGACATATGCAGAAAAGGGTGTGCTGATGACTTCCCAACATCCCAGGTCAGAGAACAACAATGCAAGAGGCCTGATGCTGTGCTCTGAGCTCCTCACGGAGAAAGAAGTCCTAGGGCTCTGGGCCCCGCGCTTTGGAGTCAGAGTCACCTGAGCTGGCTTCTGCTCCGCTCATCCTTTTGGGCCCAGGCACCAGGCTTGTGCCAGGAGTCGGCGGCCATGGCCGGGAACAACATCGCGTGCCCCTGTCCAAGGTGCTGATCAGACGACGCAGGCTCCTCTTGGGCCCGGGGCCCCTGGACTTGGTGGCAGCAGGCTTAGGACCCACAATGACAGCAATGCTCCAGATGCTCACCCAGGACCCCCAGCGCCAGGCAGGCCAGGACCAGGTAGGGCTCAGGCTGCGTCAGAACCTCCCCAGAGGCACAGCAGGTTTATGGAAGCGAGTGCTCATGTAGACAGGCACTGACGTTTTGCTTCTCTGTCTCCACAGGACCTTGAGCTCCTCAAGGCAGACGGGGCCCGATGAGCACTGCCACTGCCTGAGGGGCCCCCTGGGGTGCCTGTGTGTCCTGTCCTGTCACCCTCTTTTGCCGACACACATTAATCCTACAGTCCACCGTGTGAGGGGGTGATGACTCCAAATTGGAGCCTGACCATTTACAATCCCACTGGTCAGCAGGAAGTGTCTGCTGGGGTGAGCTGGGGCTCAGTCTGGAGAGTGGCTTGCCTGTGGACCACGCACATGCTGGAGGCGTGAGGCAGAGAGGTCCCAAAGGGGTGAAAGGTGTTTCTCTTAGTGGTGTCAGCTGTGCCCTCTTGGGGTCCTGCTGTGAACACTCGAAGCTCCCTCATGTCCGTCAAGGAACTCTGAGCCCAAAGACCACCCAGTTAGTCCAGGATCTCAATAGCCTGGGGCTGGACCCACGGCAGTGAAGGTGTCATTCCCCTGGCTAGGGAGACTCGCCAGCCCAGAGAGAGGTGTGTGTGTGCAGCAGAGTTCCAGGTTCCTGTTCTGGGCACCCAGACTTGGGTCTGGCCCCTGAGGAGCCCCTTGGGCTGTGCTGCAGCAGACACCAGGGAGGAGCTGGACCTCACAGTGCAGCAGCTGCATCAGCACGGGCGAGGGCACCATGAGGTGGAGCCGCACATCCCCCACCCCGCTGTCGAGGCCACCTGCACCAGCAGAGACCGGGATGGGCCACTCTGGGGGCACCTTGTGCACTTCGCTGGTAGGAGAGGCCTCTGCTGAGGCTGCACTTACTGAGCACGTAGCTGGGACACGAATATCTCCACATTTGGGCTCGTTTAGAGACGTCTACCCACTAGCTATTCCCTGGGACCTTCCGGCCCACAGGGTTCCCTCCCAGACCCTGGTTGTCCAGGCCAGCCCCTTTGGGTGCTGAATCAACATACAGCTACAGCTCTGTCCCTTTCTCCTTCCAGGCAAACCCACGCCAGGTGAGTCCCACAGGTTCTGCTTATAAGGTGGACTTTCCCCTCTCCCCGCGTAATCGCCTGATCAAGGAGAGTTTGATAGCTAGGGTTTTTCAAGGTTTTCTCCACACATTTCCAGGATAGTTTGGTGGGCAGGGGGACTGGGGAATGGGTGCTGCTGACTGGTTGGGGATGCAATGATAGTCTGCCTCTGGGTGAGGACCACAGGACCAGCTGAGCCAAGAGTCGAGGGTCTGGGTGGGGCCATCCGGTTGTCAGAAATGCAAAAGCCTGAAAAGACACCTCAAAAGGCCACCTTAGGTTCTACAATAGTGAAGTTATCTGCAGGAGGAATTGGGGAAGCTGCAAATCTTGTGGCCTCCAGAGCAATGGCTGGTAATCATATAACTATGCCCACATCTTAGCAGAATTCAGGTCCCTCTCAGCCTCCTAACCTGGCAGTCTTTCATTCGTTTTACAAAGGTGATTTCGTCTGGGGAAAGGGTTGGTGCAAAAGTAATTGCATTACTTTTAATGGCAAAAACCACAATGACATTTGCACCAACCTAATAATTTCAACTATAAACTAATTTTTTCCTAAAGTTAGCTTGGCCCAAGCCTAGGAATGACTGAGGGCAGTTTGGAGTTAAAGGCAAGATGGGATTGGTCAGGTCAGATCTCTTTCACCGCCATGATTTTCTCACTCATCATTTTTGCAAAGGCAGTTTCACCCTCTGCATCATTTAGGGCCACCCCTCAGAGGGGAAGGGTGTGGCCATGCACTTTTGGGTAATGCCAGTATTTCATTAAAAAAACATCCAGAAATGAGGCCGAAATATTTTCTCCTCTATGGGACTGGTCAGAGGGAACAACCTGTGAGGCCATCAGTGTGGGGAGACCAGGGAGTGCAACAGGAGTCAGCTGTATCAGCCATGTTTGAGTCTGAGCCACAGGCCTCACTCCTCCTGGCTAGTGGGGTGCAGTCATGTCAGCCGTGCACAAGCCTGAGCCACATGCCTCACCCCTCCTGGCTAGCGGGGTGCAGCTGTATCAGCCGTGCACAAGCCTGAGCCACATGCCTCACCCCTCCTGGTTAGCGGGGTGCAGCCATGTCAGTTGTGCACAAGCCTGAGCCACACGCCTCACCCCTCCTGGTTAGCAGGGTGCTGCCATGCACATCTGAAGCATGAGTGCTGGGTGACACTCATTCATAGAGGCCCAGGTCCCTTGACAACCTGTACTTTATGGTATAGGTTGTCTGTTCTAAGCATGTATTCTGAAATGGACCATTCATAGTGTTCATTGGCTTACTAGTTTCACCTCTAGTAAGTGGTGAACCTTCACTTGAGCCCAGTCAAAAGCCAGACTCTTTATTTTTCTTAAAAGGAGAACAGTTAACTGCCGAAGACTATTTTGCCTCCAAACTCCAGAACGCCCTACCTGGCACTGTGCCCCGCTCTTATTGATGGGAGGTACCAGGATAGCAATTCTCTTTCCCTTGGGGGGAAATCAGAAGATGCCCCCAGCCGCTGGACCCCGGAGATCCCACCGAGACAGAAGACGCCTGGATTTTGTGTGGCTTCTTTTACAAGCTTCTGGCAAACATTTCTCTGTTCTAAGCATGGATTCCGAAATGGAATATTCGCCACATGGTGGTTCCTGGCTTGCTATTAATAGCTCCATATAAGATGGAGCTGATCTCAAATGTTCTTTGCCATCTGACCTGCTTACTCTCACCCCCACCCCCTGGAATGAAGGAACAGTGTCATGTTAAGTCTCCAGGAATTATCGGTGTGCAGTCATCCTGAAAATCCTGAAAAATCTGGTCATTTCTCCTCCTCCAATGCACACTCATCCTGGCAAGAGGACGGCTAGGAAGATTTACACCCTGAATCTGTGCATGCAACGGCATTCTCCTTCAGTGGAACCCTGCCTACACTTGACTTAGGGAGCTCTGGCTAAAATATGGGAATCAGGGGTGGACGGTGGGTTCTCATTTGAGTCTTTCACTTCTAACATGAGCTGCCCAGGCCAGGATCCAGGATTTTTTTTTTTTTTTTTTTTTTTTTTTTTTTTTTTGAGATGGAGTCTTGCTCTGTCACCCAGACTGGAAGGCAGTGACTCAATCTTGGCTCACTGCAATCTCTGCCTCCTGGGTTCAAGCGTTTCTCCTGCCTCAGCCTATGAAATAGCTGGGACTACAGGCTCCTGCCATGATGCCTGGCTAATTTTTGTGGTTTTTTTTTGTAGAGATGTGTTTCACCACATTGGCCAGGCTGGTCTCAAACTCCTGACCTCAGGTGATCTGCCCGCCATGGCCTCCCAAAGTGCTGGGATTACAGGCGTGAGCCACCGTGCCTGGCCAGGCCAGGATTTTGTTTTAATTATTGCTTATACAAATCAAGTTAGACTGTCTCTCACTGAATTCAGGAGGCCAGGGGAAGCAACGTTTTTGCAGTTCTGGAATACTCTTTGTTGCACTTTTTTTTTTTTTTTTTTTGAGACAGTCTTGCTCTGTTGCCCAGGCTGGAGTGCAGTGGCATGATCTTGGCTCCCAGCAACATCTGCCTCCCAGGCTCAAGCGATTCTCCTGCCTCAGCCTCCTGAGTAGCTGGGACTAAAGGTGCATGCCACCACGCCTGGCTCATTTTTGTATTTTCAGTAGAGAAGGGATTTCCCCATGCTGGCCAGGCTGATCTGGAACTCTTGACCTCAGGTGATCCACCTGCCTTGATCTACCAAAGTGCTGGGATTACAGGCATGAGCCACTGCGCCCAGCCACACTTTTTATTTGTCAAAGTACAAAGGTACTGACACACACACAAAAAATTTTTTCCTTTGGCTTTTTATTGTTGTAAAATGCACATAACACAGAAAACCAAATGCCATATCTTTCACTCATAAGTTGGAGTTGAACAGTGAAAACACAAGGACACAGAGAGGGGAACAACCCACACCAGGGCCTGTTGGGGGCTGGGGAGCGGCAGGAGGGAACTTAGAGGATGGGTCAATAGGTGCAGCAAACCACCAGGGCACACGTATACCTACATAACAAACCAACAAACCAGCAAACCACCATGGCACACGTGTACCTATGTAACTAACCAGCAAACCACTATGGCACATGTGTACCTATGTAACCAACCAGCAAACCACCATGGCACACGTTTACCTATGTAACCAACCAGCAAACCACTATGGCACATGTGTACCTGCATAACAAACCAGCAAACCAGCAAACCACCATGACACATGTATATACCTACATAACAAACCAGCAAATCACCATGGCACACGTATTCCTATGTAACCAACCAGCAAACCACCATGGAACACGTGTACCTACGTAACAAACCAGCAAACCACTATGGCACACGTATTCCTATGTAACCAACCAGCAAACCACCATGGCACATGTGTTCCTACGTAACACACCAGCACATTCTGCACATGTATCCCCGAACTTAAAGTAAAATTATTTTTTAAATTTACCATTTTTATCATTTTAAAGTGTACAATTCAGCGGCATTAAGTACACTCATAATGTGTGACCATGACCACCATCTTGTTCCAGAACCTTCTCATCACTCCAAATGGAAACCCCATGACCCACTAAGCAGTCACTCCCCATTTTTTCCTCCCCCAGCCCCTAAGCAACCACTTTCTATCTCTTGGACTTCTCTGTTCCGGACATTTCATATGAATGGAACCATACAGCATGCGGCCTTTGGTGCCAGGCTTCCGAGGTGCATCCGCACATGTCATGTATCAGCTGCATCTGCACGTGTCATGTAACAGCTATATTCACACGTGTCACGTATCAGGTCCATCCACACGTCACATGTCAGGTCCATCTACACATGTCACGTATCAGGTCCATCCACGTGTGTCATGTATCAGGTCCATCACGCGTGTCACGTATCAGCTACATCCACACATGTCACATATCAGGTGCATCCACACATGTCACATAGCAGATGCATCGGTGCATGTCACGTGTCAGGTCCATCCACGCATGTCACGTATCAGGTGCATCTGTACATGTCATGTATCAGATGCTGTAAGTCCTAGTAATTAGGAAAATGAAAACCAATACCATAATGAGATACCTCTTCACACCCACTAGGATGGTCATCATCAAAACTACAGAAAATAACAAGTGTTGGTGAGAAGGTGGGGAGATTGGAACCCTCAGACCCTGCTGGTGGGAATGTAAAATGCTGCAGCCGCTGGAAAACAGTTTCTTATAAAAGTAAACATGCAAGTCCTGTGCAACACAGCAAGGGCACTCCTAGGCATATACCCAACGGGACTGAAAACAGGCATTCAAACAGACACGTGTCCACGAATGTTCATAGCAGCTGATATGGTTTGGAAGTTTGTTCCCTCTAAATATCATGTGGAAATGATCCCCGGTGTTGGTGGGGGGAAGTGACTGGATCATGGAGGTGGACCCTTCACGGATGCCTTGGTGCCATCCCTTGGTAACGAGTGCTTTCTCACTGTGAGCTCCTGGGAGATGTGGCTGTTTAAAAGTGTGTGGCGTCTCCCCCGACTCTGTTCCTCCTGCTCCCATCATGTGACGCGCCATCTCCCACTTCCACCATCAATAAAAGCTCCCTGAGGCCTCCCGAGAAGCCTCCGCGAGCCAATGCCAGCGCCATGCTTACTGTCCAGCTAGCAGGACTGTGAGCCAAACACACTTCTTTTCTTATAAATTACCCGGTCTCAGGTATTTCTTTATAGCAACGCAAGAACAGCCTAATATAGCAGCAATATTCACAAGTACCAAATGGTAGAAGCAACCCAAATATCTCTCAACAAATGACGGATAAACAAAATGTGTAAGTGTATACAACACAACACTTATCAGCCACTGTCTCACAATAAGCAAGTCCAAACACATCTACCCAAAGTCCAAGGAAGCTGAGAGGCCAAACAAAGAGGCTGACAAATTCTTTTTTTTTTTTTTTGGTTGTTTTTTTTTGAGACGGAGTCTTGCTCTGTCACCCAGGCTGGAGTGCAATGGCAGGATCTCCGCTCACTGCAAGCTCCACCTCCAGGGTTCACCCCATTCTCCTGCCTCAGCCTCCCGAGTAGCTGGGACTACAGGCGCCCGCCACCACGCCCGGCTAATTTTTTGTATTTTTAGTAGAGACGGGGTTTCACCGTGTGAGCCAGGATGGTCTCGATCTCCTGACCTCATGATCTGCCCGCCTCGGCCTCCCACAGTGCTGGGATTACAGGCATGAGCCACCGTGCCTGGCCAAAAATTCAGTTCTTAAAAAGAAACATTTAATAGGGACCCAGAAACAGACGCCATGTCAGTCTCAGGCTACGGTGAGTCAAGATGGCGGCTCCCCGCGCCTTCACCGGGCCCAGGGCGCCTATGCCACAGGGCACAAGCCTCAGAGCCGGTGGGTAGGAATTTCCCTAAGGCCAGGACGTGTGGTAAGGACGTGCCCGTACACAAGGAACAACAGATGAACAGGAACTCTCAAAGGCGTTCCCGGAACTGACGTTAATCAGTATCCAACACGGCAAACTAGCAACCAGGATGGAGCTGCTTCGGCCTCCGTACTCCGCCCTCCAGGCTCCGCCCCACGAACCCGGCTCTTACCGCCGCACCTGCCCTCCTCTTCCGCGACGGTCCCTGGGCCGCAGGGAGGGTGCTTGGGGATGTCCGGCTTTAGCAGCAGTGCCTTGGCGTCAGAAGACAGGCTGGGCACAGTGAGAGTCCCAGTGAGGGCTGTTGAATCACCTCTAGTCTTCAGGATACCATGACTTCCGTTTTCTCAGAGAAAGTAAAACAAGAGATATATAACATTAATAATTTGCACACAAGGATGCCAATCAAAAGGGAATTTGTATGCCAGAACAGTAACATAAAAGAACCTATTTCATTAAGAAACCGACTACAAACATCGTGAAGGAAACTAAAACCCGGTTTTTCTTTAGAGACTTGTAGCCAGTGAATGATTCGGGATTAGCCCAAATTGTAAACAAACAATAAAGACTCAAAAACAACAGCCAGAGCTAGAATCTAAATTTTTCTCTCTCCAGTTTCCCCATTTCTACCAAGGATAAATCATAGTAGGACCAGTTTATTTGCAAAATAAATGTTGGTCTCTTTATACTTGGCCTATTTGCATAAAGTGTGGCAAGAATAGTAACCAGCCCTAGAGGCAATTTTTTTTTTTTTTTTTTTTTTTTTTCCCTGAGACAGGGTCTCACTCTGTCAGCCATGCTGGAGTACAATTGTGCAATCAGAGCTCACTGCAGCCTCAGCCTCTCAGGCTCAAACAATCCTCCTGCCTCAGCCTCCCAAGTAGCTGGGACCCTCCCTCAGCACACCCCACCACACCCAGCTCATTTTTTATGTTTTGTGGTGACAGGGTCTCAGCATGTTGCCTAAGCTGGTGGACTCTTTTTAAGTTGGCTTTGCTGGAACTTTTTTAGGGAATTTTGGATTCAACTTATTAAAAGCCTCAAGGGTAGGAAGCCAAGCCAAGGATTCACTGAATGAAATTGAAGTATTTTACCGCCAATTGTGTTTCTTTGCCATGTCTTGAAATAGCCCTGCAAAGCTGTCTCTTGTGGGGAAAAGCTGCATTCTGAAGAGAATCCTTTTCCTTTTTCAGGCCTTTTCCCTGATCCAGGAGAGAATCAACTCTGGTAGGAAACATTTACAATCTGTTCTCTCTGAAGCTACCTGGAGGCTTCCTCTGCATAATGGGAACTTGGTCTCCACAACCCCTCACTTAACCCAGACATTCCTTCTGTTGATTGCAGGTCTTTAGATAATAACCTACCTCTTTCAAGCAATTGCCAATCAGAAAATCTTTGAATCTACCTATGAGCTGGAAGTCCCTGTTTCAAGTTGTCCCACCTTTCCGGATCAGATGTCTTACCTGTATTGATTGATGTCTCATGTCTCCCTAAAATTTATGAAACAAGTTGTGGCCCAGCCACCTTGGGCACATGTTCTCAGGGTCTTCTGAGGCCGTGTCATGGGCCACAGTCTCTCATATTTGGCTCAGAATAAATCTCTTCCAATATTTTACAGAGTTTGACTCTTTTCGTTGATTTTTTCATGCCTCTGCTTTTGCAGTAGTAGGTAGGGGCTTCCCCAGTCCATGTACAGTATCCGTTTTCCATTTTCTGTTTTTGTTTGTTTGTTTTTCTGAGTCTCCCTCTATTGCCCAGGCTGGAATGCAGTGGCTCAGTCATGGCTCACTGCAGCCTCTGTCCCCCGGGTTCAAGCAATTCTCCTGCCTCAGCCTCCCCAACAGCTGGGACTACAGGTGTGTGCCACCACACCTGGCTAATTTTTGTATTTTTAGTAGAGACAGGGTTTCATCATGTTGATCAGGGTGGTCTTGAACTCCCAACCCCAAGTGATCTGCCCACCTCAGCCTCCCAAACTGCTAGGATTACAAGTGTGAACCACCGCACCAGCTTCAATATCCATTTTCATAAAGCATTTAGATAAAGGGTATCTAACTACCTTACATAAAGCCTGTTCAAACATCTCCACTTTCATAATTGTATCACACAATTCAACTTTCATAATTTGACATTTTTCTGTTCTGCTCCCAGGAACTTCTTTTTCCCACCCCCAGACCATTTTACTCTCTCTAGTGAAAAAGGATTCGGGTGCCCCACAGGGGCTTGATCCAAGGGAACCTGGTTCTTTTGTCAATCTTATCTTGATTAACCCACCTCAAAGTTGGCCCCGGCAATTGTTGGTCAGTTAGCTCAGTGTAACTTTTGCCTTCCAATTTTTATAATTAGATTGCCTTCTCCAATCTGGGGAAAACTGGTTTGGAGCTCTTTACTGTTGAGGGACCCGTGGGGTCTCCCTTTGTTCACCCAGCTTTCGATAGTGCTGTATTAAGACCTTTGTGTTAAGATCCCCCCATTTCTCTATGATTCATTCCATTGCTTAACAACCATCTACAAATTCCACCCCGCTAGGATGCACCCCATGACTCTCTCCTTTCCTTTTTCCTCTTGGTTTCACCCCATCCACTTTTCACTTACTTTTTTTTTTGAGACAGAATCTTACTCTGCCGCCCAGGCTGGAGCGCAGTAGCACAATCTTGACTCACTGCAAGCGATTCTCCTCCCTCAGTCTCCCAAGTAGTTGGGATTATAGGTGCGTGCCACCACATCTGGGTAATTTTTGTATTTTTAGTAGAGATGGGGTTTCACCATGTTGGCCAGGCTGGTCTCAAACTCCTGATCTCAGGTAATCTGCCCACCTCTGCCCCCCAAAGTACTGGGAGTACAGGTGTGAGCCACCAGGCCTGGCCCATTTTTTACCTTATTTAAAAATAATCATTTAAAAATTTTCCCCTGCCTAGGATGAGTCCTTGGACTCCCTTTTGCCTTTCCTGATGCTTTTATTAATTAGCCTAATGTTTTTATTAGCATCTGGATGACCCATGAGGGGAAGTTGAGATCCAATGAGGTACCCAGGCCAATGGGCCCCCCTTAACCACAGCATTTACCATGATCTGGGCATACTCAGCCGTGAACATCCTGGTCATCATAAAGTCAGTCCTACATGGCTTGCTTACGAAGCACATCAGCTACTCCATCACGGATGCTCCATTTGGCATTTATGGGGACAGTTGGGTGGTCCCCTTCTCTTACAGTGCCTTTTATCCAGTCCACCAGGCTGGCCGTTCCCTCAGGAATAATCTGTGCGTCTGGATCACACACACCATCTGCCATTGTTCAGGAGTGAGCTGTGGGTCCCGCTTCAGCCCACACGTGCTCTTCCACTCTGCTGCACTTGTGACCAACAGAAGGGTGAGGCTGCTCACCGCTTGTAGAAAGACGCCAAAATAATAACGAGGTGTGATAGAAGAGAGTGAGACTTTCTTCTCCGTGCCAGCAAATGGACAAGCACAAAACAATTCCACTCTTCCATTTGTGGAGGGAATGCAGGGGATTTTAAAGAGAGGGTTTGGAATGCAGAAGAGGCAGGGGGTGAGGAGGTGCCCGGTGGCAGGACCCAGTCCCATGGCTCGTCTCGAATTATTGTTCCATCTGGTGAAGGGGCTGGCACCATTGTGGCAGGAAGTGTCTGGTCCATACCAGGATCCAGTCCCTGAAACTTCTAAGAAAATATATCACCAGATAAGTGAGCATGGTGTGAGCTTAACAAGCATCCAGGTAAATAAGTGTGTGTAAGGCATGAGAGCATGGAATAGAAAAAGAAAGGGAGGGGAGGCCACAGCACATCCTCAGGCTGTGTTTCAAGATGAAAGAAACATGTATGCAGCTTGACTCGAAGTTATATCTTGAGATTGGGGAGAAAGGAGAAAAAACAAAGTTTTAAAACATGGTTTGAAGCCAAGCTGCTCAGTTACACATTGAAAACCAAAAACACTGTTCCCAAATTAGTCATTCTCATAATTCATTTTGGTAGAAGTTCCTCAGGAAGCGAATCTACAGAACGAAGCAATTCCCCCACATCACGCCCTCTAGCTTCAATACTACTTAATTTTGCCCCTTACTACCTTCTTGGTAACCACAGGTCTCAAGGGTGCTTTCTTTCATCCCTGGCATTATTTTCCCCTTTGTAGGTAATTTTGAGGCTAGTGGCCTGAGCTCAGACAGACCCACAACCGAGCATGGTCCAGGCCCAACCCAGCACTCTTATACTTTCATTTTAGCTACTGCAGATAACAGTAACCAAGGGATTGCATATTTTGCTTTTTGCTTATTAGTCTGCATCTTCTTATGCATCCGTTGAACCAACTTCCCAAGGGTTTGTATCATCTCTAATTCTACTGGTAGCTTTCCCATTTAGCAGCTGAGGACGGCACAGCTGCAGCTCCAGACCAGGGGTGACGCGTGGCCGCTCAGGAATCAAAGGCTCTTTGTTGCCCAGCCCTTTATTCTTCCTCTTTCTATCCATTTACTCTCATCCTTATCATCTTTCCTTGGTTCTGAAACAACCTCTAAATAGCTTCCAAACTAGACAAGAGTACTTTTCCTTTAAGCAGAAACCATATCTTTATGATTTTTGTAACCTTTACCAAAAACACATCTTACATTATGGCCAGGCACGGAGGCTCACACCTACAATCCCAGCACTTTAGGAGGTGAGACAGGCAAATAACTCAAGGTCAGGAGTTTGAGACCAGCCTGGCCAACATGGTGAAACCCATCTCTACTAAAACATAAAAATTAGCCGGGTGTGGTGGCAGGCGACTGTAATCCCAGCTGCTTGGGAAGCTGAGGCAGGAAAATCACTTGAACCCGGGAGGCAGAGGTTGCAGTGAATCCAAAATTGTGCCATTGCACTCCAGCCTGGGGGATAGAACGAGACTGTCTCAAAAAAACAAACAAACAAACAAACAAAAAACAAAAAAAACACATCTTACTTTTTATACACTCTGTATGTAGAATAGTTTTGCCTTTATCTAGCAGTTTTAACTACATATATAAACTATTAGTATAACTCTTAGTAACTCTTTATCTCTAGAAAATCCTAGGCTTACTTAATTTACCATAAAATGACTTTTAGATTTTATATTATAAAGAGAATTTTGAAACTAGTTTTACTTACCAGAGATTACCAAAGTCACATGAACTAAAAGGCTTTTGAGCTAGCTTCTATTATCCTGATAAGATATTTGTTTAAATTTCCTTTAAGCCAATTAGAGTTCTTTCATACAAGCTGGTATTGACAGGTCACATACACATGACCCATGTAAACGTATATGAGATAGAACAGGAGTGGGATGTGGTTCCTCCTCCACCATCTCACCATGGCTTCTACCTAACCCTGTTCCCATTGACAGAAAAGAAGGTGCCAGCGCTCCTTTAATTTTACATAAACACACTATTTGAGGCTGAAGCAAATCTGACGGCTTTTCAATGTGAAAATAAAATATAAAAACTGTTCTTGGAGTTATTTCTAAACAGGACTAACATCAGAGTCATCTGAAACATCTGAATCATCTATTTCTGAAAAATAGGATTCATCAAATGAATCTTCAGCCAACAACTGTTCGAAAACGGTGTTAACATCACAGGAATGCTACATTTTCTAAGATTTGACATTTTCAGTGGTTGATAATTATTGTATCTTGTAACTGGAAATGCCTTTACTGAAAACAGAATGTATAAATAGAATAATGTCTTTTGTTGCCAAAGTCAATCTGCTAGAGCAATGCAAAAATAGTGATACAAGTGAGATACTTTGTGGCCAAGTTGTCTCGGGGCAAACGCTGCAACCACAAGTACCACGGGCGAGCATTCTTGGGGCAAACGGGAAATGGGTTAAAGAATTTCAGGATCTGGCCTTAGGAAATCCAAATATCACACCAAGGTTGTGGTCTGATCTCATTTATTCGGCCTGAATAGCTTTCTTTAGCATTGCTCGTAGTGCCTGTGTGCTGATAATAAATTCTTGTGGTTTTATTTTATTTAAAAATGTATTTACTGCCAGGCGCAGTGGCTCACACCTGTAATCCCAGCACTTTGGGAGGCTAAGGCAGGTGGATCACCTGAGGTCAGAAGTTCAAGACCAGCCTGGCCAACATGGTGAAACCCCATCTCTACCGAAAACAGAAAAATTAGTCGGATATGGTGGTGCATGCCCGTAATCCCAGCTACTCTGGAGGCTGAGGTAGGAGAATCGCTGGAACCTGGGAGGTGGAGGTTGCAGTGAGCCAAGATTTTGCCACTGCACCCCAGCCTGGGTGACAGAGCGAGACTCCGTCTCAAAAAAAAAAAAAAAAAATCACTGGATATCGAATACTGGGTAGATCTACTTGGACACAGAGTGGGGAACATCACACACCAGGGCCTGTCGTGGGGTGGGGGTAGGAGGGAAGGGTAGCATTAGGAGATATACCTAATGTAAATGATGAGTTAATGGGTGCAGCACACCAACATGGCACATATATACATATGTAACAAACCTGTATGTTGTACACATGTACCCTAGAACTTAAAGTATAATTAAAAAAGAAAAAAAAGAATACTGGGTAGATCTTTATTTTTCCTTCAGCACTTTAGAGACATTTTCCACTGTCTTCTGGCCCCATTCATTCTTTCTTTTTTTTTTTTCCAAACAGAGTTTCACTCTCGTTGCCCAGGCTGGAGTGCAATGGTGCAATCTCGGCTCACTGCAACCTCTGCCTCCCAGGTTCAAGGGATTCTCCTGCTTCAGCCTCCTGAGTAGCTGGGATTACAGGCATGCGCCACCACACCCAGGTAATTTTTTATTTTTAGTAGAAACAGGTCTCTTCATGTTGGTCAGGCTGGTCTCGAACTCCTGACCTCAGGTGATCCGCTCGCTTTGGCCTCCCAAAGTGCTGGGATTATAGGCATGAACCACCACACCCGGGTGGCCCCCGTTATTTCTGATGAGAAGTCAGCTCATGTTGGTGTTGCTGTTCTAATACTTCGTGGGAATGTGTGTTTTCCTGCAACTACTTTCAAAATGTGTCTTTGGCCGCCAGCAGTTTGACTACGGTGTGCCTAAATGTAGTTTTCTTTGTATTTATACTCTATGGGGTTTGCTGAGTTTCTTAAATCTGTAATTTTATGCCTTTCATGAAATATGGAGGTTTTTCGGCAGTGGTTTCTTTAGATATTTTTTTCTGCACAGTTTTTTCTCTCCTCTTCAGGAGCTCCTATTACATTTATCTTAAGCCTTCTAATATTGTGCCACAATTCTCTGAAGCTCTGTACATATTTTCCTTTTCCTCTGTATTCTTCAAATTGGTTAATTTCTATTAATTTATCTTCAAGCTCCTCTTTCTCCTGTTACTCTCAATCTTCTTTTAAGTCTAACTGGCAAATTTTTACCTCAAATATTTTAATTTTTTGGTCTAGAATTTCCACTTGATTCTTCTTAGTTTCTATTTCTTCATTGAGATTTTCTATCTTTTCATTCACTAAAAGCTCATTTTCCTTTACATCCTTGAACATAGATATAATTCCTGCTTAAAGCCTTGATGTGATCGTTACAAAATCTGAGTTATCTCAGAGATTATCTCCATTCATTATCTTTTTTCTAATGGATGGGTCATAGTTTACTGTTTCTTCTTGTGTCAAGTAATTTTATTTTTTTGAAACAGAGTCTCGCCCTGTCGCCCAGGCTGGAGTGCAGTGGCATGATCTCAGCCCACTGCAACCTCTGCCTCCCAGGTTTAAGTGACTCTCCTGCTTCAGTCTCCCAGGTACTGAGATTACAGGTGCGTGCCACCATGCCTGGCTAATTTTTTTGTATTTTGTTTTGTTTTGTTTTAGTGGAGACGGGGTTTCACCATGTTAGCCAGACAGGTCTGGAAGTCCTGACCTCAGGTGATCCACCTGCCTTGGCATCCCAAAGTGCTAGGATTACAGGTGTGAGCTACCACGCCCAGACGGGTAATTTTAGATCAATTCTGGACATTGACAGTGATGTGCATGTTCCTCTGAAGGGCATTCCTTTTTTTTTTTTTTGAGATGGAGTTTTGCTCTTGTTGCCCAGGCTGGAGTGCAACGGAGCGATCTCAGCTCACTGTAACCTCCGCCTCCCGGGTTCAAGCGATTCTCCTGTCTCAGCCTCCTGAGTAGCTGGACTACAGGCATGTGCCACCACACCTGGCTAATTTTTGGTATTTTTAGTAGAGACGGGGTTTCTCCATGTTGGTCAGGCTGGTCTCGAACTCTCAACCTCAGGTGATCCGCCTGCCTCAGCCTCCCAAAGTGCTGGGATTACAGGAATGAGCCATCGCACCCGGCCAGGCATTCCTTTTTTAACCAGGCTTTTCAACTTGGCTGAACTCAGCCTGTACACTCTGTCATCCAAGCGTGGATGGTAGCTGAAATTTCAGCTCAGTTCTACTTGGTTCAATTCACCTTTAGCTGGGCTACTTGGAGTCCACCCTTGCTGAATATTGTTCAGAAACTGAAAAGCAGGTTCGTTGCTCACCACACGCAGAGTCCAATTAACAAGAGCAAGTTCTGGTACCAGAGAAGCAAGCTTACGCTGAAGCTAGCTTGAGGAAAGGGGCACACAGCATCCTGCCTTTAAATGTGCTGCTTCTCCTTTGGAGCCGAATGTAGGCATTTTTATAAGGTAGGGAGGAAATGAGCAAGGGCAGGGGTGCCCTGCTACTGGGAAGTTGGTATCTACCAGGCAGTTGTTATCTAGAGTCGGAGCCTTCCTGGGCAGAGTAGGTTATAAAAGTGGCCAAGTGGGCATGTTTTCGACATGCCGTCTTAGTGGGCGTGAGTTCCAGTTTCAAGGCAGCCTCTGGAGGTGAGAGTTCCGTCCTGGAACACACAGGTAGATGAACTTGCTCTGTAGGGAATATGTGGTTTTGTTTGCCTTTCTAAAGGGCTAAGTAGGAAACAAGGAGCAGGGGAGGAGAAGAGAAAAAAACAATTTTTAAAAGTTTATTTCTTAGAAATATGGGGATACTAGGTTCCCAGAGGTTAGCCAAAATAGGAGGACGTTGTGTGCACAGGATGTTGGCTCTCCCTCTCTGTCTCTGTCTTGGATTTTCTCCCTCACTTTCCAGCTGCTGCTGTTGCCTTGAACTCTGCTATCTGGTTCTTCAAGTCAATCAGGCTGTGGGTTTTCCACCTGAGTTTTAGCCTCTCCACCTGGGCCTGGGCACAGACGCCATGGGCGGTGCGGTGTGGTGTGGCGTGGCGTGGCGTGGCGTGGCGTGGCGTGGTATCCCTGCTTGCCACACATTTGTTGTTTTTAAATGTTTGCTTGATACAGTAACACTTTGTTAATTTTAATTATATGCAAGATAACTCGATTGCCCTAAAACAGCCAGACTGGAATCCATCCTCAGGCTAAAATCCATGACACCAGGAACCCGCTCTCCCCCCACCCCCGGGGTTCTCCTGTCCCAGGTGTTGACTATCCCCCGGGCCTGGCCCGCTTCTGTCACACTCCAGTGATGACCCTCAGATAGTTGTTAATCTTTTGTCTAGAATTTAGAGTTGTTATCTAAGGGAAGATTGGTATAATAGGAGCTTTTCAGCCATTATCAGATGTAAGCTCCAGTAAATATAGCCTAAAGTTCTAAGATTCTAGCAGTACTAGAAATATGAAAAAAGTAATTGCATCTACTTCCAATAAGTCAAATTTTATGCTGTAATTTCTAGGGCAACTAGTTAAAAGTAAAAGCCATGTGACTGAGTAACAGAAAAAAGTGGAATAAAAATATTTGATTAATCTAAAAAAAGAAAGATGAGAAAAGAAACATAAAACAGATGAAACAAATACCCCCCCCCCCAAAAAAAAAAAAACAAAGGTAGATACTACCCTACTATCAGTAATTTCATTAAATCTAAACAAATTAAGTACTGGAAGCAGAAGAATAAGATTTTCAAAGCTGCTTATGAGAAAATATAAGAACTCAAGAAAGAGCAAGAGTAAAACCCCAGAGAAAAGCAAACGATGTAAACCAAGAAAAAACTAGCGTGGCTCCACTCACACCACACACAGGACATTCTTATCACAAGGAGAATTGGTGCAGTCTCTATTCTATTTTTTTCTAGCTAATAAATATTCTCTAAAGTTATAATAAAGGAGCCTTTTAAAAAATGTGTATATATATAATTTTAAAATATGTAATATATATTAAAATAAATATATATATATATATTTTGTTGTTGTTGTTGTTGTTGTTGAGAGGGAGTCTCGCTCTGTCGCCCAGGCTGGAGTGCAGTGGCGCGATCTTGGCTCACTGCAAGCTCCGCCTCCTGGATTCACGCCATTCTCCTGCCTCAGCCTCCTGAGTAGCTGGGACTACAGGTGCCCGCCACCACGCCGGCTAATTTTGTTTTGTATTTTTAGTAGAGACGGGGTTTCACCATGTTAGCCAGGATGGTCTCAATCTCCTGACCTCGTGATCCACCTGCCTCGGCCTCCCAAAGTGCTGGGATTACAGGCGTGATCCACCATGCCCGGCCTATATATATATTTTTAGATGGAGCCTCACTCTGTTGCCCAGGCTGGAGTGCAGTGGTATGATCTTGGCTCACTGAAACCTCTGCCTCTCGGGTTCAAGCGATTCTCCTGCCTCAGCCTCCAGAGTAGCTGGGATTACAGACGCCCACCACCATGCCTGGCTAATTTTTGTATTTTTTAGTAGAGACGGGGTTTCACCGTTGTTAGCCAGGATGATCTTGATCTCCTGACCTCGTGATCCGCCCGCCTCAGCCTCCCAAAGTGCTGGCACTACAGGCATGAGCCACCGCGCCCGTCTTATCTGCTTTTCTTAATGTTTGACTGGGGGTGGTGACTACAGTGTGTCATGTGATAAACATGGCATTTCGCTGGAATCTGGGCCATTAGAATGAGATGAAAGTGCTGAACACACAACTCAAGCTTCTGCAGCTGCCTGTGAGATGATTAATGTTGCAGATGGGTGGGGAGAGGGAGAAAAACCTGCCTGAGAGGCACCCCTGGAACCACTGGATCCTCTCCCTTTTGCCAGATGTGAAGTTGAAACACTAAGTTGTATTCATCAAGAGCCAGTGGAGCCACCCAAGAGTCCCAGAGCCCCGGAACCTGGCACAGGGCCTGGGGTATGGCTGCCGCGCTCAGGCAGCTGTGCCCCGCCTTGCATCTGCCCAGGGTGCCTTGCACACCCTGAGACCCAGCTTTTCCAACTCTCTTCCTGTTTGTGTCATCGCACAGCTGGAAGGAGTCTGGACCAGACAGCTCTGCCCACACGGTCAGAACTGAGGGCGAGCATGGTCCTGTACACAAGTCAGCGAACTGGAGAGCCAGGGTGCCAGGCACCGACCCCATTCTATAGCCAAAGAATCAAGGCTCACAGAGCCCATCAACAAACGCTCCAGGAGTCCAGGAAAAGGGTGAGGGAAATAAATAAATCAAATGTGTGACCAGGAGAAGAGTCGGGAAGGAGCTGATGCAAGGCTGAGTCCGGCAGCCCCGTGGGGGCGGAGTGGGGGTTACGGGGCGGGAATGGGACGGGAATCTGAGCTCCCAGCAGCGGAGTCCAGCTGAGAGGAAACCCCTGCTCCTGCCCATGAGCCCAGCAGAGCACATGCCCTGGATATCAAAATGCAGTCCACAGAGAGATGGGCTCCTGTGACTATACTCGGATAGGCCTCTGGACGCCACGCCCTAGTCCAGCTCAGCGAAAGGAGCTCCACGGCATTTTGTCACATGATTCTATTGCAGCTGACAGTAGTGAGGTCACGGCACACACCTTGCTGATGACTGGGGTTCAGCCAGACATAACACTGGGAAATCAGATTGAGCTCAGCCCTTTCAGCCAGCGGCCATTCAGCTTTTCTGATCATGGCCCATATCAACAAACACAATATGGTACACAAGCATATGCATGTGCACAAACATGCACACAAATGCACCCTCACACAGGGACACATGCATGCCCTTGCACATGTACACACCTTCACACATGTCACACACTTGCACATGTCACAACCACACACACCCCCACACACATGCACACACCCTCACACGTACACCCTCACACATGTAATTCTCACACATGTTCACACGCCCACACGCCCTCACACATATACACACACCCTCACACATGTGCGCACACCCACACATGCACACCCCCACACGCACACCCCCCCCCACACGTGCGCACACCCCCACAGACCCTCACACAGTACACTCACATGTAGACACTCACCCTCACACACGTACACACCCACCCTCACACATGTACACACCCCCACACACACGTGCACACCCTCACACATCTACACCCTCATACACACACCTTCACACATGTACACACATGCACCCTCACACATGTACATATACCCTCACACACACTGATAAATGTACACACACGCCTCTCACACACCCTCATACATGCACACACGTGTACACACACATACACACACATATGGAAAGGAAAGTGTTACCATTTGCAACCCATCCATTCTTCCCTGGGGATGCTCTTGGAGAAAGAAATCAGACAAAAGAAAAGAATGTCCTTGTAAACACGCTAATGAGAACTCTTGGAGGTGTCGACTGTGAGCACGGAAGAGCCTTCTGTTCAGGATTAAACACATCTGGGCTTATGGCACACGGCCCACTGGAAAATGTCAGTGCCTCTGGCAATTTCTGGAGTTTAAAGGGAAAAAGTTTCATAACGGAAAGAGTCCCTTTTGGGTAACAGCTGCCCCTCGTGCACCACGGGGAGCTTGCTACCCTAAACCTTGATGCAGGGTACCTCCCTGTGTCAGGGATGGGGGCAGGAGGGGGGAGGTGGGCGAGTGGGCAGTCCCAGTGGTCCCCTGGCTCCCAGGCAAACGAGACCATCCAGCTCTATGTGCTGTCTCCGGTGGGTGTGGGCGCCACGAGCAGCACAGCTGTTTATTATCAAAGCTGAGGTTCTCCGAGGCAAGACAAGGGGGTGGGGGAGAAGCTTGCTGAGGACCAGGCTCCAGCTGGCTGTCAACCTGTCCCTGATACAAAACACTGACAGCCTTGAGGCTGGGCACGGGGAGCGCGCCTTACCGAGGGGACAGAGAGGAGGCCAACCTGGGGCGGAGAGCTGGCCGAGGACTGGCACAAGGGAGGCAAGAGAAACAGCTCTTCTGTGGTGGGTGCCACTGACACCCAGGCGGAAGCAAGGCCACTGGAAGCCGCAGCTGGGGAACAAGAAAGAAACCAGACCCGGCCCTCGGGTCAGTGCAGTCTCCTCTCTCCAGTGGCCAATTAAACAGATGTGACATTCATCTGAAAAGTGACTCAGCTGAGAAACCTGACTGGTTGCAAACCCATGCTGCTGGTGGAAGGGCATGGCAAGCGGCCACGCAAACCCGAGGGTCCTCTGAGAAGAGCCAGGCTATTCGGGGAGAGTGGCAGGCGAAGCCCAATGGCTCACGATGGGCACAGGTTCCTAAATTATCAGTGGGAGGGGAGGGCACACCACTGATTCTAGATACTGCTGAATGGAAGTGATGGTCAGGGCCAAGAACCAGTCCCCAAGAGGCTGCAAATTCTTTTTTTTTTTTTTTTTTTTTTTGAGACGGAGTCTCGCTCTGTCGCCCAGGCTGGAGTGCAGTGGCCGGATCTCAGCTCACTGCAAGCTCCGCCTCCCGGGTTTACGCCATTCTCCTGCCTCAGCCTCCCGAGTAGCTGGGACTACAAGCACCCGCCACCTCGCCCGGCTAGTTTTTTGTATTTTTTAGTAGAGATGGGGTTTCACCGTGTTAGCCAGGATGGTCTCGATCTCCTGACCTCGTGATCCACCCGTCTCGGCCTCCCAAAGTGCTGGGATTACAGGCTTAAGCCACCGTGCCCGGCCCAAGCCTGCAAATTCTTGTGAGCAAACGCTTCCAGGCGGGTCCAGACCACACCTGCTGCGGTGGGCGAAGGTGGGGGTTTTATCCTGAGAGAAGTGACTGCCCCCCACCAACCCACAAATGGCATCTTGCTTCCAAAGCAGTTGGGAAGTTACAAGTTCAGGCAACCCTAGGCTGGCTTTACGGTGAACAAGGCGATACCTAATTTAATGCCATCGACACCAGCGTTGCCACTAAACAGAAGCCCCCAAGACTGAAACTGTATGGGTTTTTGCAAAATTAAATTCCTCATCCAGAAATCCTGCGATTCTCATCACAATGTCACTGTGGGGAAGACCTCGATGTGAAAGGGCCCTGCCCAGAAACGAGCTGGGATGGGGCCCAGGCAGCCCACGGAGCCACTCAGGCGCTATTGGGAGGGCCCAGGTCTTGGTCAGAAGAGATGGGCTTTTGGCAGAAACGCAAATCAGATTTGGGACCCAGGGGCTACCTGGTGCATTTATTTTATGTTGTCTGGGAGACCACTGTGAGCCGGCAGCTGTGCTGGGGAGACGCCCCTGCTGGGGCCCTCACTGCCCTGCAAGCCACCACAACTCCTCAGTGTGGGTCAGTGCCTGGTGACTGCCTGGCAGTTCGAGGGGTGGGAGTGCGAGGGCTCGGCTGGGCTGGGGTCTCACAGACTGCAGTCGAGGTACAACTGAGCTCCTGGGTGGAGGCCCAGGGCTGTTCAGACGGATGCCAGACTCTTTTCCCGGCTACAGAGCTGCGTTCTCTGTCTCCCTGCTGGCGGTCAGCAGGACCTGGTCTCCACCATGGAGGCTGTCGTCTCGAACGGCCCCACAGCACTCTTCCCTGGCCTCTGACTCTTCTTCTGCCTTTAAAGGGCTGGTGTGACTCGACCAGGCCCACCTGCATCCATGCACCCTAAGGTCGGCTGACCTGGGACACAGCACATCTGCAAGGCCGCTTCCCGGCAGCACCCACGGGTATTCATGGAGTGGTGGGGATAGGGGAGGAATCTTGGGGGGTCACTGGAACTCTTCGTGCATGGAAGAGCATTAGATGATCCCGACACCAGAAAAGCTGGCCACGTCCCAGGTGGCGGGAAGAAGCACCGGACAGAAGGGCCGCCCAGGAAAGCCCCTTGGCTGGTGCCATGTCCAACGGCGACAGTGAGGGGACCGGTGGGGCATGGCGGCACAGGGACCACGTTACCAAGGGGCAGGGCAGGGAGTGGCAGGGAATAGGAGGGGTATGGCGGGGAATGGAGGGGCATGGGAGGGTCATAGGAGGGGCATGGTGGGGAATGGGACGGACATGGTGGGGACATGGCAGAGAATGGCGGGGCATGGCAGGGAATGGCAGAGAATGGTGGGGAATGGGAGGGGCATAGGTGGGGTATGGGAGGGACATGGCAGAGAATGGCGGGGCATGGCGGGGAGTCGCGGAGAATGGAGGGGCATGGGAGGGGCATGGGAGGGCCATGGTGGGGTATGGGAGGGGCATGGTGGGGAATGGGAGGGGCATGGGAGGGGCATGGTGGGGTATGGGAGGGACATGGCGGGGAATCGCGGAGAATGGAGGGGCATGGCGGGGGGAATGGGAGGGGCATGGCAGGGAATGGGAGGGACATAGGAGGGGCATGGTGGGGAACGGCGGGGCTTGGGCTGCACAAGCGACCAGGTTGCTTTGCTGCCCAGAGGGCTGAAGAGCAGGCCCCGCGGACCTCCTGGCCCCTGCATCAGGTGGTCTCCCGGCCTGCAGAGCCGGACACTTCCCATGCCGGGCCCTTCTGCTGTTTGTAAATCAGCCTCCCCAGGCCACACAGGTGCTGGATCAGGTGGAGGCAGGACAGACAACCTCCCTAATGCAGGAGCTGAAAGGTAGTGAAAAAGGAGTCAGGCCCCGACTCTGGGGATGTTTAGGGATTTGCCAACTCGGGCTGGACAACGGCCCTGCAGGACGCCAAGTAGATGCACCCCCAGAGAACTGGACAATTGGAAAACCCCCACGACGCCCTCAGGAATGGGCATTCCTGCCAAAACCTCCGGCTGCCAGCTCAGAAGGGGTTGAATATGTGGGTGGCGCCTTGGTGAGATTCCGGAATGCGCCCAGCAGGTTAGGGAAGGAGCCGGCGGGAGGGAGCATGGGGTCCCCTTGTGCCCAGCACAACAGCTAACGTGAGAAGAAACCACATCCACCGCTGACCAGAAACCGTTTACAAACAGCTTTGGGTGGCAACCCGCAAGGACAAGGCCTGGCCACAGCAGGCAAGGGGGTCCCTGGATGCCTATGGTCTATCAGGAGGCCCAGAATCCAGGGAGCACTCCCAGGAAGTAGCACCAGCAATACAGGAAGCACCAAGGAGCTCGTCCCCCCACCCAACACAGCCACAGGCACTCCCGCACCAGGTGTGGGCGGGGCCATGTTTCCTGCACACCAAGCAGCGCTGCAGGACACTGAGCATCCTACAGTTTAAGTCAATTCCCACCCCATCCTCCTGGAGGTCACGTCCGATCCCACAGGTCGAGGGCTCAGTCCCACGCGAGGGGCCCCACTTCTGATGCCAGTCGCAAGCCCCGGGTGTGGCTTCTGACCGAACTGCCATGAATCAGGGTTCCCACGACCCCCACCTCGGGTTTGATGACTTGCTGGAGTGGCTCACAGGACTCAGTGACACGCTGACCCGCGTTTACCCATTTATGACACAGGCTGTGACGAAGGTGAGGATGCACAGGAGGTAGAGGAGACAGGCATGTACACGTACGGCTTCCAGACAGCCCCAGGCCTCCACCCAACATCCGCACATTGGAGATGGGAAGTTCCTTGGGTTTTGCAAGGCACAGGGGAGAAGGGCAAAGCTCCTGTGCCCTCCCGGGCACCATCCTCCAGGCACCTGCATGCGTCCAGCTATTGAAAGCTCCTTTCGGGTTTTTATGGAAGCTTCATTACATATACATGATTGATTACATCGTTGGCTATTGATGATCAACCCAACCTTCATCACACTCGCTACACAAGAGACTCTTGTCACTCCAGAGATTCCAGGAAGGAGCAAAGCTGTATCTCACACTCTCACAACACTCTACTCTGGACTTGGCTTATCTGTAACAGAAGCAACCTTGGGAACAGCGTGAGGTGTTTGGAACGGTGAGTCCTCTATCAATTTCAGCCAACTTGGACCTACTTCTTCTGATCCAGGTACCCACTCTTGCTGGCACCAGAACACTGAGACGGTCCAGGAAACACGGCACACATACATGTGCACCAGCCCAGGAAACACGGCAAGCATACGTGTGCGCCAGCCCAGGAAACACGGCACGCATATGTGTGCGCCAGCCCAGGAAACACGGCACGTATACGTGTGCGCCAGCCCAGGAAACGGCACGTATACGTGTGCGCCAGCCCAGGAAACACGGCACACATACGTGTGCGCCACACTGCTCGTCGCTGTCCAGCTGTGGCCATGCTGAAAATTGCAATGGGCCACTGGAAGACAGGTTATTCAGGCAGGTGTGAGAAACGTGACCAGTTGGTGGAGTCACTGAACTGGGGTGTCCTCAGACTGAGCCTGAGGGAAAGGAAGACAGGCCACTCACAGACTTCTGGGCTAGGGGAAGGAGGAGGGGTGTGCAATTGGACCCTCTGTACCTTCCCCACCTCCCGAATGTTTCTCTTCTTCTGCCTGAGCCAGTGGTCCCAGGACCTCATACCCAAGCACTAAAGTGGGCGGCACAGGCTCCAGAAGGGACCTTAGACTGGTCATGACTGGACCCCATGGCGGGACTTCCTGCAAATGTGGCCAGCAGGAGGGCTGCCCCATGGGTCCTCACCGGCGAGTCCCGTGGCGGCAGCAGCAGGCCGAGAAGGAGCACCACGGGGCTGTGCCGGGTGCCTGTTTGAAGGCGGAGCTAGAATGGGAACCGCGGAAATGGGGGGCTCCTCCAGGCAGGGGGACACCCACAGGGGCCCGTGATCCTGCACTGGTACAAGCGGCTCCTTCCATGACGGCCCTAGAGCAAGAGGGTAATACTCTTGCCACCTCTCCCAGACCTGGAGCCAAGTAAAGGCTGACGATAAAGAAGCCAGAGGTGCTTTTCCCAGAGATGGGAACTGGATTCCTGCTGACTTCACCTGAGTAATTCAGAGCACAAGGGAAACTGCACCTCCAGGGGCACTCCTGACGGGTAACCCACTGGAGCTGCTATTCCGCAACAGAGGCACCAGCCAGAAAGATTCGAAAGAAACATTTTCAAAAGCAGCCCAAGATGGCTGCAGTTTGGCCACACGGGTAGTAGGAGGCAGGCCTGGCCTATGAGGCTGGAATCTGTGCATTATCTCACCGACATGTCCCGGTCACTGCCACGCCTGTCAGATGAGGCAGGACAGAACAGTCGCCCTTGCAGACCCCGAGGCCCCGCATGGGTGCTAGCTTTCCACCCTGTGCACCAGCCACATGTCCACTCTGCCTGTGTACCAGGCACCGAGGCCAGGCAGGCCTGCAAGGGTCCCCCGAGCACACTGCCCCTCTGAGGCTGCAGAACCGCCCCTCCTGCCTCTTCAGCTGATGGAATCTGTGTTTCGGGTTGCCACTCACTCTTGGCTCAAAATAAAACGCACTTTGGCTTCTCTAAGTCTGAGTGCCCATGAGTTCGGCCTCCAGCTGTCACTGCCGTCTGCCACTCTCGGAGGACCCATGAGAACAGTGCAGGGAGCCCAGGGTGGGGAACGCCCGGGAGCCTGGCCTCTGCTCTGGGGTGGCCCTGGACCTGCCAGGCGCTGCCTGTATGTGGAGGGGGCACTGCTGCCTCCCCCCTGCCTCAGAGCTTGATTTGCGAGTCCGAATGTGCCAAGTGTGAACCAGCTCCAGCCATCTCCAGGCAGAAACAGATGCACTGGCCTCATGAGGGTTGGCTCCACCCTGCTGAAGGTTTGGGGAGATTTTAGAATTGGGTCTTTGGGCCCTGAGTGCGGCAGAAACAGTGTCCCTGCACGCTCAAGAGCAGGCTCGCTATCCCGAGTAGGGACAGCAGAGGGCGGCATCTTCCAGGATCCCGACACAGGCCGGGAAGGCTGAAAAGGCCGCTCATGGGAGCCGATGGAAATCGGACGCCTGTCCACAGACCTGGGCCAGTGTGCATCCTTCCTCACCCAGGAGGGGCTGCTGGACACTCTCATCCCTGGCATCTGATGCTTTAGAGGTCAGAGGCCAGGTCAGGGCTGGGCAGCAGCCTGAGTCCTGGGGGAGCAGCGCTGACAACGGCCCCCATCCCATTGCTGTTCTCCTGCGGCCTGAGTGCCGCCCGCGTAAAAGGACAGCTGTGTGTGCCACGTGTGCTCGGAATGAGGCCCCTGCTCCCTCAGCCACGTTCTCATTGGCAAATAAAGACCGTGATAGAACCCACCTGAGCCCCTGAGCTGGCCGGACTGGATTATCCTTATTACGTGTGGATAATCAGAGCTGGGATTATTCCCCCTAAATATTCCTCTTCCCACTGGCAGTTCTGATTCTCTTTGGACAACTGTTAGGAAACTGAAAAACCTAACGGTGCATCCTCCTCTCCTGGCCAAGGAAGAAACCACCGTTTAGCTTCTTCATGCCCCAAAGAGCAGGCAATGGAGGCCCAGAAAACCAACCCCACACTGTCTGCCACAGCTCTCAAGCCCCGTCCATCTAAGGCAGGTGTTTGCAAGGGCTCTCCTGGGCGGCACCTGCCACCACCTCTCATCACCCACCTTAGCTCCAGTCTGCAGAGCCCCTGTGAAGGCTGAGTCAGAGAACACGGAGCCCCTGCTGCTGGCAGACACACAGGGTTAGGGTCCCGAGAGCCTCTGGCTCCATTTCCATCAGCCGATCAATACATCTCCTCATTCGCCGTGTTTCTATTTGAAGATACTTTACTGAATGCACGTGGTGGCTTCATTAACATTGCAATTGCTGCCAAGCCCCGTGAGCCTGGGCGAAGCTTCCCTGACACAGGCATTCCTTGCCTAGGACATGAGGCAGCATCTTGGGACAATGCTCAGGGACACTGCAAACAGCAAAGTCACCCACAAAAAGCACAAAAATGCAAAAAAAAATTGGCACCAGATAGACCATGAAGAGGGCTCTTGATTGCAGCACAAGCTGGAGCAAGAAGGCTGCCCTGCCCGACCCCAGCCAAGAACGCACTCAGTGGCTCAGAATTGTTGCCACTCTGTGCGAGCAAGTACTAAGCGCTGATTTGGGGAGTACAGCTACCTTTTTTTTTTTTTTTTTTAAGACAGAGCCTCGCTCTGTCACCCAGGCTGGAGTGCAGTGGTGTGATCTTGGCTCACTGCAACCTCCACCTCCCATGTTCAAGCGATTCTCCTGCCTCAGCCTCCCAAGCAGCTGGGACTACAGGCACGTGGCACCACACCCAGCTAATTTTGTATTTTTAATAGTGACGGGGTTTCACCATATTGGTCAGGCTGGTCTTAAACTCCTGATCTCGTGATCAGCCCGCCTCGGCCTTCCAAAGTGCTGGCCTTACAGCTACATTTTAGCAAGGAGGAGAACCACATACAGACTCGGGGAATGATGAGGACGGACTGTTAAGGAAATCTCAGTGGGGCACAGCACAGCGGCACCCTGGCACCTACAAGAGTGCTTTCCAGGACACCAGCCAGGCCTTGCACACCAAGGTCATGAAGATAATTAACATTTGGAATAATAATATCTAGAAAATGATTAGGAGCATTTACCAAAATTAAAGTCTTAATATTTTTTACTATTTAACCCATATCCCTTCTTTCCGGACACACTCAGCCACACCAGCTGTCCCTTGTTGAGACTTCTCCTGGATCAGGATGCCGGGCGTCTATCTCGTGCCCATTACAATTTTACAAAACACACCTGTGAAGCCCTCCCACCCCTCCCCCGCAACCCCCACCGCCACCGTCACGTGGAATCAACACCCAGGGTCTCCAGTCCACTCCACCCTCCAGACTGGATCCACAGTGACCTTTTTGAAATACAGATCAGGTCATGCCACCGATTAAAACCCTTCAATGACTTCCCCAGCGCTTCATTTAGTCACCAAACAGTCCAGCCGCCCTGCGAAGCAGCTGGCACAGGGGACCCCTGTGACTCTGTGCTCCAAATCCACCGTCTGCCTCTAGTCCAGCCACAGCCGCAGACTCCTGTCCTCCAGTGCTGCTCCTGCACTGGCCCTTCCTCAGAGGGGAGGACGCTTCAGGGAGCCACCTCCCAATCCCACACTATTGCTTTGCCTCCTATCTGCCCCTGCGGCACTCACTGGCCTGGCCCTCAGGACACCCAGAGGAGCTCCCAGCCCACAGTTTCAGTGGTGCCCAGCTAACAGCTCCTAGTGGCCTCTGAGGGCCTTGCCAGTGTGGACAGCTCCTTGCCAGTGGCACGGTTCCTTACCAGTGTGGACGGCTCCTGCTGCAGCTCCCAAAGGGCGCTCTCCTGCCAGCCTTGGCTGAAGCACCGCCTGCTCCAGCAGGGTCTGAAGCTCAGCCTTGAAGAGGGACCTCTCCCAGATGCGTTTGGTCCCAGGGGCTCCACCCAGCCCTCAAGCTGTGGTTGCTTCTGGGCCCGCCCCTCCTGCCTCCTAGAGGGCTCTGTGCCCCTTCACAGCTGCTCCCAATATCCAGCCCCTACTACCTGTTAATAACTCCAGTAAACTTCCTCTGCCTGCTGGCTGTGTGGTTTGTCTCCTGGTGACGCTGAGGGAGGCACAGTCCTGTGCGGTCTGGGCTCCATCCTCCCACATTTCCTGCCTATCTCAGGCTCCAGCCACATGGGCCCCTGTCCTGCTCGTGTGGGTAATATGGTAGAGTTCAGACCAAAATGTCAGTCATATTAATACAAATAAGTGGGCTTCATTCACCTGTTAAAAACATTTTTAGGGCCTGGAGCGGTGGCTCACGCCTGTAATCCCAGCACTTTGGGAGGCCGAGGCAGGCGGATCATGAGGTCACGAGTTTGAGACCATCCTGGCTAACACGGTGAAACCTCGTCTGTACTAAATATACAAAAAATTAGCCGGGTGTGGTGGCGGGCGCCTATAGTCCCAGCTACTCGGGAGGCTGAGGCAGGAGAATGGCGTGAACCCGGGAGGCGGAGCTTGCAGTGAGCCGAGACGGCACCACTACACTCCAGCCTGGGCGACAGAGCGAGACTCTGTCTCAAAAAAAAAAGAAAAGAAAAACATTTTTAGTTTGGGTCATAAAACAAGACCAACTATATACCAAATAAAAGATATACACCTTAAAAATGATTCTGACAGGTCAAAACTAAAAATGTGGGCAAATGGACGATAAGAAAGCCAGGGTCATGATAAATAAAACATTAAATGGGACAATACATATTTTAATGCAAAAATCCGCAATTCATAATGTAAAAATAACAGTTATGACTGTCTATGCACTAAATAATAAAGCAGCCACTTTTATAGAGCAGAAACTCCGGAGACAAAAGGAGAAATAGATACAAAAACACTAGTCACAAGAGACTTTAACATAGCACTGTTAGCATTATACTGGTGAGGCCAAGTGGACGAAGAGTAGGTGAGAGCTCTGAAGACCTGCGTATCATACAGACATTAAAAATAAATGCAATCCTAGGTTGGTGCGGTAGCTCACGCCTGTAATCCCAACACTTTGGGAGGCCGAGGTGGGTGGATCACTTGAGGTCAGGAGTTCAAGACCAGCCTGACAAATGTGGTGAAACTCCGTCTCTACTAAAATAAAAATACAAAAATTAGCTGGGCGTGGTGGCACGCACCTGTATTCCCAGCTACTCAGGAGGCCTGAGGCACAAGAATCGCTTGAACCTGGGAGGCAGAGATTGCAGTGAGCCGAGATCGTGTCGCTGCACTCCAGCCTGGGTGATAGACTTTTGAGACTCAGTCTCAAAAAAAAAAAAAAAAAAAAAGATAAATGCATCAAAACCACACTTTCTCACGTGCACAGAAAACACAGACTCTCACTGATACGGGGTAGGTGAGGTCAGGAGGCCACACTGACTTGTCCCTCGTGTGAAGCCCCTTGGGCTCCCCGTCCCTCACCCCTTGTGCTCAGCACCCAGCTCTTTTGCAAGGTCAAGAGCCCTGCCGGACACCAGCAGACGACCAGGTGCTTACAAGTTCCTGATACCTGATATGGCGGGAAAGAGAACAAAAGCCCCTTATTCCCAATGTAGCTTCGCCAGTCTCCAGCTGATCAGCACCAAAAGCTCATGAAGCCGTCAGCGACACAGTCCTGCCTCAGGGGTCCTGCACGCACAGCTACGCTCAAGGTTACCTCGTATTCGATTGATGCAAAAGTAATTGTGGGTTTTGCCATTGAAAGCAATAGCCAAAACAGGCCAGGCGCAGTGGCTCACGCCTGTAATCCCAGCACTTTGGGAGGCCGAGGCAGGTGGATCACAAAGTCAGGAGATCAAGACCATGCTGGCTAACACGGTGAAACCCCATCTCTACTAAAAAATACAAAAAATTAGCTGGGTGTGGTGGTGGGTGCCTGTAGTCCCAGCTACTCAGGAGGCTGAGGCAGGAGAATGGCGTGAACCCGGGAGGCGGAGTTTACAGTGAGCCGAGATCGCACCGATGCACTCCAGCCTGGCCGACAGAGCGAGACTCCGTCTCAAAGAAAGAAAGAAAGGGCCGGGCGCGGTGGCTCAAGCCTGTAATCCCAGCACTTTGGGAGGCCGAGACGGGCGGATCACGAGGTCAGGAGATCGAGACCATCCTGGCGAACACGGTGAAACCCCGTCTCTACTAAAAAATACAAAAAAAACTAGCCGGGCGAGGCGGCGGGCGCCTGTAGTCCCAGCTACTC